>NC_049216.1:11034028-11236528 GCF_013347855.1 Anguilla anguilla
GCAGAGTAACATGAGATGATGTAGCACCAGGGAGACTAAGCGCACTAAGGGGTCCGTACTGTTACAGTGCAGGAGTTCCTGTTGCTCTGATAGCCTTACTCAACAGGGTGGAGTTGTGGGCTCGCTTTGAAAAGAGGCAGAAAGGTATACAATATGAGACAGGCAACCTGTGTAAGCTGAAATAAGTGTACTATCTGTTTATTGTACTAACAGTGCTTTCACTGACAAGAACAAAAAACAAGATAAGAGCTCTTTACAATTAGACAAAAAGCAAATACCACTGGCTACAGCTACTGGGGAAAGTGCAATATCACGACAGCATGTGAATTTAATTTTCAGAGATCTGTATTTGTAACCAAGTTCAACAGCTCTAAATTTTCAATGAGAAGCAGAGTCTGGCATCTTGGTTTTGCACAACTTCACAAGAGCAAGAACAGCTGGTCTCACAGCACACACACACCCAGACACGCACACACAGGCACACACACACACACACACACACACACGCACGTATAACATCAGCTGTAAGGGAAGAGCTACATTAACCCAGGAAGCCGGTTGGTTCTCACGATATCACAGGACATAAATGAGACTGAAGTTTAATTTGGAAGCACGGCTGCTGACATGAGCAACATCCTTCCTCCTCCCCAAAATGTGCGGCTTCCTCCCGGTCGCCCTACAAAGGGAGAGGCACGAGAGGCAGTTAAATCCAGACTTCCTCCCACCTGAAACGGATGAGGAGAGGAGAGGAGAGGGGAGGGGAGGAGAGGGGAGGAGAGGGGAGGAGAGAACGTACGCTCCCCATGCAGCAGCCTCATGGACCCACGTCCACTTACTTAATCTTATTTCAGTTAATTTCAATGAATTTCAGTTTCAGTGATCAACCGCTTTTCACCTCTTTTTCTTATCTAAGCCAATAAGAGACTAGCCTGGGAGCCAATCAGAGACTAGGCTGGGAGCCCATAAGTGACTCACCTGAGAGCCAATCAGAGACTAGACTGGGAGCCAATCAGAGAAGAGCCTGGGAGCCAATAAATGAATAGTTTGGGATGAATCACTACCCACCTCTGTGAAATAAGTAGAAATTGTGGCTACTGTAGCTAGCCTATACCATGCTAGCCTGGGGCACTGTGTTTATCTAAAGAATCAGTGTTATTATCACATCTAGACGATTAGACAATTCTGAGGATCTATTCTGCAAAGCGGGTGGTTAAAAAGCCTGGCAGGCGCTTTATTTAAGTTTAATTGTTCATCTTGCATGATAAAATTTATCACCAAATATGGCAAATGCACTATAAAGCGGCTGAAATACGCTCAGCGCACAGTTCAGGCAGGCACTCCACAAAAAGCGCAGTCGGCTCCCTTACTAACGAAACGGAAACACAAAAGGCGGCTGAGCAGGGAGACTGCTGACACCGCAGCGTGGACGCAGCGAGGTCTGAAACAGGATTAGCAGACAGACCTCCAGCCCGTCAGCTCGTTCATGCCATTTTGGGGCTCTGTCTCTCTCTCTCTCCCTCTCTCTCAAATTTTTTAATTTCAAAGTGCTTTACTGGCATGACCAATATAGGCACTTGTGTTGCCAAAGCAGAGGTTACATAATATAACTATGTACAATATGAATGCAAGATTATGTATTTGTTACAACAAAAATTAATTAAACAGCCTATAATCTCCCTCTCTCTCTCTCCTTGTTCTCTCTCTCTCTCTCTCTCTCTCTCTCTCTCTCTCTCTCTCTCTCATCCCCTGCTTGGCCACTCATGCTGAACGGTAGGCAGTGTAGCGGAAGGTGGGCGCAGTGCTTTTGTTCTCTTCCCGTTTCCTGCGTATCCGTGCAGCAGGCTGGGATTAGCGTACTGGCTATCTGAAATCCCCGCTAACGAGCGCCACAGCAGACCCCGAGCTGGACGCGTGCCAGACAGCCACACGCAGGACACCGCCGCATCACAGGGGGAGGAGCCACACGCAGGACACTGCCGCATCACAGGGGGAGGAGCCACACGCAGGACACTGCCACATCACAGGGGGAGGAGCCACACACAGGACACTGCCACATCACAAGGGGAGGAGCTACACGCAGCACACTGCCACGTCACAGGGGGAGGAGCCACACACAGGACACTGCCACATCACAGGGGGAGGAGCCACACACAGGACACTGCCACGTCACAGGGGGAGGAGCCACACACAGGACACTGCCACATCACAGGGGGAGGAGCCACACACAGGACACTGCCACATCACAGGGGGAGGAGCCACACGCAGGACAAGGCCACATCACAGGGGGAGGAGCCACACGCAGGACAAGGCTACATCACAGGGGGTGGAGCCACACGCAGGACAAGGCCGCATCACAGGGGGAGGAGCCACACGCAGGACAAGGCCACATCACAGGGGGAGGAGCCACACGCAGGACACTGCCACATCACGGGGGAGGAGCCACAAGCGGGACACTGCCGCATCACAGGGGGAGGAGCCACACACAGGACACTGCCACATCACAGGGGGAGGAGCCACAAGCGGGACACTGTCGCATCACAGGGGGAGGAGCCACACGCAGGACACTGCCGCATCACAGGGGGAGGAGCCACACACAGGACACCGCCGCATCACAGGGGGAGGAGTCACCGTTTCCTGCTAGAGTCACTCTACAAGTAATTCTGTGTGCGTGCTCAGGGCATTGTGTAGGCCTCTAAAACCGGTTTCTGCGCTCAAGCCTAATTGGTCGGTTCTGTTCATTCCCAGAATTCACAGCGGGCGGTGCTCAAGCAGGGGTCCAAGCTCAAGCGCTCCACGAATGAGCAAAGTCTCATTACGCACGTTGCTAATAGTAACGTAGCTTTCCATAACAAGGCGATGATTGCTGAAGCAGGCAGGGGGCAATAATATTAGCTTTCCCCTGCACAACTGCAGTCAGCACTTCTCATATGTATTTGTGTTTCAGCGCTGGCTTTTACAGATGATTCAGTGAAAAGTGCAGTCTGTGTACATTCCAGGAGACACTCAGATGTGCAGACCATGACTGTGATCATTCTCGCACGTACACTGCAGGATCCTCATAATTAATGAACTATTTATTCGCTTGCCATTATCCAGGTCTGCTTACATAACTGATATTTTGCACCATAGGCATTTGTAAAGTGGGGCATTTTCTACAGAAATTCAGGATTCAGGAAATTCGTAATGGTAGCGCCCTACATAGCAACTGAATCTGCACATCTGTGGTGAGAAAACCACTGTACCACAGCATCACCCCATTTGGAAGACTTATTTTTAATTGCACTTCATTTATAATCTTAGCAATGAACATTTGGTTCAAATGCTATACCACGCATTGATGTACACTCTATTTACAACAGGTGCTGCACAGGTCCACTGAGTGATATATCACCTGGACAGGCTGGACACCAACAGCTTAACTGACAGATAAATTGCAGATCAGTGGCTCAGCTCTAAGCCAATATCCTAGAGGAAGCAGTCAGAGCAGGTATGAATCAGATGTACAGGAGTTGGAGAAAGAGAGAGAGAGAGAGAGAGAGAGCACTGAGGAACGAGCGAGGGTCCAGGGCCCAGGCAGCGTTCATTTTCACCCCACACGGAGAGGCGAGAGAGAGAGGCATGTAACAGGAAGGGGGAAACGGAGAGAGGGACACAGGGAAGGAGGGAGAGGGGAGGTAGAAAGATGCAAGCTGGAGCTGTATAGCTGTATAGCCTCTGTCAGCAGATTTAAATGTTTGAAATAAAATGGTGATAATTTCTAATGAAAACGGTTGAGTGTTCGATCACCGTGAGATGGGTTGTTGGCATGTATGTATATGTGTGTGTGTGTGTATGTATATGTGTGTGTGTGTGTGTGTGTGTGTATATGTGTGTGTGTGTGTGTGTGTGTGTGTGGTTTTTTTTTTTTTTTTTTGGTTTTTTTTTTTGGGGGGGGGGTAGAGTTAAAGTCTCAACTTCACTGGATCAGACCAAGAGAAAATGACCTCCTACAGAGCCATTCACCTTGTCTCCATAGAAAAGAGAAACAAAAAGAGGAACTGAGGCCTATAAGTACCCTGATCACACACACGCACGCACACACGCATGCACGCACACACACTCGTACACAAACACACCTGCACCAACACACCCCTTCTTCTGCACCTGACAGGAAGGGAGGATGTGATTTATTATTTTAACAGTTTCCCCAAGATCCAGGACACAAGCGCGTACCGCAGCCGCGGACAGACGATTCTGAGAAATGGTTTTTGCGTGTCGTCGTTCCAGGAAACACTTGCTCTCTGCTCACAGATTCTCACGGACCTCTAATGAATCGCCACTCACATACAGCACATCCAACACACGTTTGTGACTATTTACCAAGGGGACAAAATATTGAGACTTTGCAGTAGGCCCAAGTGTGGAAGACAACTACTGTAACATTTAAGACATCAAAACAATACAAGGAGTGAAAGGGAATACTAACAGGAGGCAGAGAGTATAACCAAGAAAAGATACTCCGCCATTTTGAAGAGAAATATTCAGTTTTGTTCCTTTAAAAGTGATATGTATAAAATGAACTGGTGTAATCATTGGTGCTTCAACATAGCCAATTTCAATGTTACCCACCATATACCCCCTGACCCCTAGAGGGGGCCCACTGAAATTCTTTCCTGTGGAACTTGGTGATGCATTGGGGCACTTTTAGCTTGGCCACAAGATTGCTGACAAGTTAAAAATAAACTGAGGAGAGAACAAAACTGCTTGCCTGCATCGATTTTTTTTTTTCACTGTGGGAAAAATCAGAACCCTCCCATTTGTTCAGAAAGGTCACACGGCTCTGCGACAGAGGGCAGCCATTGGTCACTTTCGGTACCAAGATACATCACCCATTAACTCACACACAGGCAGTTAGGACCAGCAGAGAGCTGTCAGGCACTGAGAGAGAGTCCTAGGAACAGAGTTTATAAAAAGCCTAAATTAAATTCCATTTCAATCTAAATTAAAGCTGGCAGTCTTCTATGGAATTGGACGCTGTAACTTTCTACATTCCACTTAGACACAAGTAGTTCCTCAACACTCACACACATGCACACACACACACACACCCTGCTCTACATTGGGAGGGTGTTAACCTTTACAAGTAGGGTCAACCAAGCTGTGTGCTGAACGTCCACTGAAACAACATTAATGTGACCGAACGTCGAGCAGACCGACTCCACGGAGAAAAGAAGAGCCTGGTTGGTGTTTGCCAAGCACGGCACAAAATGACCGGACCAGCGAAGACATTTCACCACGACTAACACTGGTCACAAATGGGGACAAGTAAAAGCTACTGAAAAGTGTGAGTGGTGTACCCACACCCATGCCGGGTGGCGAGGGACAGGTTTAGCGCAGTGTTTCCAGTGAAACAGCTGTCGGGCATGGCGGGGGCGCTGGGTTCACGACGCCCCACGGGCGGGGTTGCCAGGGGGGTGTTGAATGTGCTTCTCATTACGCGGCACTGTGTTAGGCCCGAGAGTACGGGCACAGACTGCTCACGCTCCACAGCTACCATCACACTGACATCACTCTAACCATCAGCTGGTACTCAACAGCAATGGCCATGCTAGTATTAATCAGCATTTCAGCCATTTCAGCCTTGGAAACAAAGAGAAAATCAGTTTCCTTTACAGCTGAAGACAGAAGAAATGCACCAATCCCGAAATGTGGTCCTGCGTTAAAGAACCGCTACAATCTGAATGTGCACACTCTCTGGAGAAAAATGTATCAATATTACTGAATGGTAATTAATTTGTTTTGAACATAAAGAGTATTTAACACGTACACAGACGTGCTTAGCCAGGGTGGCATGGTGGTGCAGCGACTGTCGTCTCACAGCAAGGAGGTACTGGGTTTGAATCCTGACCGAGGGCCTTTCTGTGTGTGCATGTTCTTTCCGTGTGCACTAGGGTTACCCTGGGTACTCCAGTTTCCTCCATGCAGGTTACTGTAGGTTGGAGCGGAGAGTCTGTGTGGGCCCTGTGATGGATTGGTGACCTGTCCAAGGTATATCCCTACCTTTCATCCATTGTCTGCTCTGATTGGATAGGCTCCTGCGACCCTGACCACATCCATAAGGGGTAAGCGGTTTAGAAAATGGATTGATGGACGGATGTGCTTAATCATCATAAGTGCGTCAAGACAAGACTTCACCTTTAACCAGACAGTGACAATGCCCTCAATCGGATAAAGGGCAGGTCCTTTAATACATCTCACAATTGGGTTGAACTGCTGTGAGTTTGCATTGAGTTCACTTGTGTATCACATTAAATTAAAGCCAGCCTAATGCACAGTGGAGGACTGCAGAAGCTGTGATTACTGGTTCACCTGGTTATCTGCAGGCCCAAACCCTGGAAGAGGCACTGTGGTTGTACCCTTGAGCGCGGTACTTCACTTAAATTGCCTCAGCAAACCTTCAGCTGTATAATTGGATGATTTGTTAAACGGGTGCTGTTTAAATACCACAGAGTAAGATAAGACACAGTAAACGCCGCTGTTCTGTTCACCTCGCCTCTCCCGGTCCTCTGCTCCGCAGTCCGCTCTAGTAACAGCTCAGCGATCGATCACAGCGGAGTCAACAAACGACCTCAGAGAACAACAAACATTCCCGCCGTTCATCTGGAAGGCAAACGACCACGCTAACGTTTGACGTTTCGTCATCGAGCTCCAACAATCAGTGAAGGAGTTCTCTGAAACACGCTGCATGGTCCTTCAGGTAAAACACAAAATATCAAACCATTTTTTGGAAAAGTTCCTCTTTGAGAACTTCTTCATGCTGCCTTCAGAGAATCATTATCATCATTCACAGAATTCGTCATTGTCATTCTTTCTGAGAATAAGCTCGAACTTTGGTTTAAAACAAGCCATATATCAGACCATGCCATTCAGTGACATCACATCACCTACTGTTACACAGCCTAGTTTTCTTTTGCCTCAACTGTTTTCCATGTTGACATGTTTGATGTTGTCTCTAACTCTCGCCCTCTGTGCACTGATGCTACTGCTGATATGCTAACTGCTCTGCACTGACCCATTTAACTAAATGAGGTAAATAAATAGAATCGTATAGCATTTCAACAAGGCACTTCAGAGGATAATCGTCAGGGAACATGAAACACTCTTCTCTCTGGCAGTGTATAAGGGGATGAATAAGGAGTGCATGGTTCAGCCTGCAACTCTCAATATTGGTCCACCATTCATCATCTGACAGTGACCTTACTCTGCTCCCCCCACGACAGCCAAGTCTACGTACCTCACGTGAGCAGAGGCCATTGTCCCCACATCCCATAATATTCTCCTCCTTCTGTGTGCGAACCAACCACTTGTGATTGACCCTTGGCATGTCCAGTATAGCTATGCCCTCATGCCAACCAGTTCTTCCCTGAGTCATGAAAACACTGGGAAAAAACCTGAGTTAACTACTGAGACAAGATAGTGTAAGTATATGACTTTTCTGATACTCTTTTCTTCAGCAGCTGTCTGTCACTCCTGAACAGTCTAAAGTGTTAGCCTACTTACTTAAGTTGAAATGTTACTTCACTGCACTGAGAGACAATTCTAAGAAACCAAGATCAAGGGGGGGGGGGGGGGGGGGGGGGCAGTTTAACTCCTTCATTCCGTGTTACACTTGTGCTGAGTGGGAGGACTAACTCCTAACCTGCATAATGGAACCAGCCCTGGGCTACAGTGTTCATACCGTACCACCAACCTTCCAGGGCAGGGTCTGGTAAGGGCGGGTTCGGACCCCAAGGACCACACGGGAGCCAGGATTTATGTGTTCTTCCGTTTCCTAATTGTGTCATCGAAGCCCCGTTTTGACTGGACTGACCTGGCGTCCCGGGTATAAATCGGTGGCTAATTGAAATAGAAGAGGCACTGGACAGCTTCAGTCCTCCCTCTGCATTGAAAGCAGGAGTCAGCAGGGACTGGGTGTTGCGAGACTTGTCCGCAGGAAGGTCAGGTTTATTTTATAAGTCCGGCACATTTCCTGCCGTTCCAGACACCGCAGCTCCGTGCATTCAGATTGTCTCTAATTTTAACTGAATTGACGACAAACGTTCTGAATTGGTGACATTACCAGGAACCCTGCAGGAACCCTGTACTGAAGCTGCAAAAAAAAACAAAAAAAACAAAAAAAAACAGAAGGTTGGTTGATAGTGACAAGAGAACCTCAGACAGAAAGAACACAGATGGAAAAAAACTAGCACGGGTTTTATCAGCAAAACCCAGTCGCTGTGCAATAACATCATCCTCCACCCTTCCCCTCAAAGAACCCCGCTCCAACGTTTTACTCATGAAGGGATTTAAAGCAACCCATGAAAACACAGAAAGGGGCGCATTTATCAAAACCATTGATTTTCCTTCTCGGGTCCATTGATATTCTCTTTGTGTCTCTCCCTCCTGTGTGCCCGAAAAGGCTGGTTATCGAAAACCTCCAAGGACGCTGCTCGACTCCAAGGCCAGACTAAACAATCCCTGCTTTCGGTGTCAGAGTCAGCAGTCGGGTGAAAACAAACTTGGTTTTTGGCTTTTGCATCGAAGCCTTCATCCAAAATCACTGAGTTAACCCACCCGTTGCTTATAAGAGGTAACCTCGGGGGCTGGGCAGTGACTTTAGTGTACACTTAAGAGGTTTCATGCGTGTGTTTTTCTTCAACATTAGCAGGCTTTCACAGGACATTACCACAGCATTCAGGAAGTGCTTACCATTGCCCGGCCCACAGCTAGTATGTGACTGCTTCCAGAGTTTGCCCACAAATGAGTGAGAGCGTAAGTAAAAGTGGCCATTTTGGATCTAAATATTATTCTTGAGTGCCCTCGCAAATGTGACGGCAATGGGCGGCGTAGGGCGGCGGTTGCATAACCAGCGGCCACAGATTTGAGTAGGCGGCAGCTCTCCCTATGGGGCATGTCGACACTCCAAACCCAATGACAGAGCTCATTTTTCTGGTATGACTTTTGAGAACACTGAGGGTGGGCTCCAGCTATAAATGTTGGTAACACAATAGTGCTCTATTTGGGATTGGCTGAGGTCACAGAGGTTTGTATCCTGAAGTGGACTAAACCATCAAAACCGCACTAGGGAAGAAGGAGAGCCTGTGATAAACAAGTTGCAACTGTCAATCATTTGAACTCAGCTCTAGGCCACGCCCAAATGCCAAAAGATGTCTCCTGCATCTTTGTTATTACTCGTCGATCCAGGTTAACTGATTTTTACCTCTGCATATTAAGACAATATATGCCCCAGAAAGAAATGTGTGACTTCAAGAGAAGACACAAACGTAACACACACATAGCAATGTTCAAATTTCATTGTAATGGATATACAGTCCCAATCTGCTGGTCTCATTTCACACAAGCAATAAATCAGAGGACAAAGTGTGGTCCTTCCCTTAAATGCATACCACTTCACTTTAACTTTTTATGAATAGTAATTTCCTCTTTTTCTTTTGCGGTCGCATTTTTTGTCTTTCAATAAAATCATACCATTTGTGCCTCAAGTCATTCACGTCTGGAGTCTTTAAAAAAATAACATCTGTACATTTTTTGGCTGATGGCTGTTTTCTTTTTAAGGATTCAGAAAAATCTACTTTGGAGAAGAAAATTTGGACTTAACAACACTGGTTAGGTAAGGTGCTTTGAAAAACACAGAGCTGCCAAACCTAGGTCCACATATCCTAGCGCTGAAGTAAACAGACCCAGGAATGCCATCAGAAACTAAAGCACCCCTGCTGAAGAAACTGGAGGCGGGGCCAATCAGGAGAGGAATGGCAAAAACATCCCCTCTGTCCAGGAGCGCCGAACACGAGGGCAGCACCGCGGGCTTCAGCCAGCGGCGCGAACAGGAAACGGCCCAGACGCGCGATATCGTTAAAACAGCAGCGCGCTCTCATAACAAACACGGGAGCCAGGTCAGAGGTCAGACACCTCTGACCGAGACTTCAGTCTCCAGTGACCGAGGGGTTCAAATTCACTGGATCACATTTTACTTTTTCATTCTTGCCCTAGAATGGCCCGGGGCGTGGGCGGGTTCTTGTAGTTACTCAGTGCACGATTGGTCATCTCATTAATTATTAACTAACCAATTACACGGTTACACGGTTGAGCTCACCAGGGTTTCTGGGTCAGAACTGGTTGCTGATTTTAGGGTTAAAACAAAAACGAACCACATTATCTTCAACACCACTGGACTAGAGAGCATATACCAGGCTTGGATAAATTAATGGAAACGTGTAACAATTTATGAATGTCAAGCAAATAAGTACCGGCACCCTTTGCCTTCAGAACAGCTTTAGCTGACACGCAAGCTCTAGCCTAAACTGTGTGTAGTGGGATACTGGACCATTAGCCTCAAGTTCTTTGCAGGATGAAGGACGTGTAAATCTGCTTGGCATACTGTGCTCCTGAACTCCCGATAAAGGTATTTTGATGGTTAGATCTGTTGATTGTGGAGAGCACAGAAGGAATTTGACCAGGTGCTTATAAAAATGGCTTTTTTATAAGCACCAGGTAAAACAGCTTAATATTCCTTGGTCATAATATGACCAATTAGAGCAATCATCAGACCCAATGACTCCCACGAAATGGCTGCCCATAGCATTACAGATCTACCACCTTAATTAACAGTTGGAAATTGACACTGCGGGTTGAAGGATTGCATGGCTTTCTCTAAATGGAAACTCATTCAGATTTATGAAGAAGACGACCCATCAGATATACTTTTCTCCATTGCTCAGGGCTCCAGGTTTTGCACATGGTCCTGCTTCTTTGTGCATCAGACTTGAACACAGTTCCTGTATATAGTTTCCTGATGAATGCTTTTCTTTAAATCCCAGCTTTGTGAAGCTCATGGTGTACAGTTTTCATTGAGACTGAGTCACAGTTGATCCAGTTCCTGTGGTAATTTATGTTCTTTACTGTGGATGGGTGTAGCATTATTAAGGTTTTTTCTGGTTTTTAAAGCACAATAAACAACTCTACTATCAAGGGGTTGTTGGGTGTACCATCCGGCTTAAACTTTTATTCTCGGTGTGGTGACGTGCCCTAAATTTTGGAATGAGGACCGGACTGTGCCAGCGCTGACCGTGGCACCTAAGCCCTCGGGCATTCTCAGCACAACAGACTGAAGCCACTGTCGGGCACAAAGACGTGCAGACTGGGCACAAAGACGAGGGCGAGCTCCATCCGTGTGACATCACCACAGAAACGCGCGGGGGACGAAGCGAAAATGCGCCGCCGCGCAAAAGCCGGCCCGGCGCCCTTCAAGTTTCGGGAACAATCCGGAAAAGCGCCGGAAGAGCCGGAATGCGAGGAATGGCCACCGCGGGGCTCGGCGGGCGACGGAAAACGGAGGCAAACACATCGCAAACGAAAATCGGCGGGGAAGAACAGGAACCTCTGGTGCGCTCTTCCACGTTTCCTGTAGGCATCCTAATCGCAAACACGGCCTCCCGCTCGGTGCGGCTTCCCCCCCCCGCTCGAGCCGAGGCTGGCCGGCTGACGTGCGTCAGAGCTTTAATAAAACTAAAACATCCACAACAATCCCTGGAAGTGCTGGTGGCTCCGAGGAGAGATGATTCCTGGGATTGTGTTTGCCTGTGCGGCCAGCAGAACCCCAAGCACACACCGCACAAACACTCATACTGCCTCTGCACCATCATGCAGAACACTACCGCCCGCGTTTTCTCTCCTACCAAACAAACAAACAAGCAGACAAACCAACAAATGAACAAACAAACAAACAAGCAAGCAAAACAAACAAACAAACAAGCAAACAAACCAACAAATCAACAAACAAACAGGAAAGCAAACAAACAAGCAAGCAAGCAAGCAAACAAACAAACAAGCAAATAAATAATCACATGCACCCCAAAGCATGAATATTTAGACCATGTTAACAAGTGAAAGGTTATATAGATATAAATATAAATAGAGATATAAAAGATAAAAATAAAAGATAAAAATAGAGGAGGGCAGTTCTGAGACAGAGGCGTGTCCATGTTAGGGAAGGGGAGAGCTACTTCAACTAAAGGCCTAAAACATAATCAGCTTATTCGATTGACCTAATAATTAGCTATTTACACCTCTAATCAGTAAGCAAATGTGGTTTTGTGGTTCCCACTGCACAAAAACTGAAAAAAACTGAGTCAGAAACAAAAGTCGAGGAAGAGAATTTCGCGTGGATGAGAAACGCTTCTGCCCCTTCCTCTGTCTGGATGGGTCTGTTCTGGCAGTGGCACGACTCCCCCATTTCCATTCACAATGGAACAACAGGATGGAGGGAAATCTGGGTGCGTTCGCAGGCCTGTCTGCATTATTCAGCTGCCCCAGTTGGTTTTAGGGTACAACATTTTTTGGGATATGGCCCCACGCTTTTTCCAGACCTCTTAACCTCCATAAAATATCGACACAATGGCCTGTTTCACACCAGAATGCGACCCCTGTGCGCTGGATAGCCCTGAGCCATGAGCGCTAGCCCACCCTGGCTCCAGTCGGCTCGGAAACCCGCCACAACCGCTGCTTTGACGGCTGCATCTGAGCGTAGCTACGTTCAGTTAAAACTGAGACAGGCGGAGGGAAGTCGACATTGTTCTGATGCAGCAGGACCAATGTGTGTGCGTGTGTGTGTGTGTGTGTGTGTGTGTCGGGGGGGATTCCAAAGCGCTTTCCACACACCCCATAAAATGCAAGAGTTAAAATAAGATTCAGTCACATTTCATCTCCCACCCTACACCAGGCTAACCGGCAGCACCCCTCTGTCAGCACGCCATGTTTTCCCCTCAAAGCAAGGACACAGAGAATTACAGCTGTCACACTATTGTGTGTACTTATTTCCAACGAGCCAATGAACACCATGGGCGAAAATATGCTTCAGAGATTAAGAGGGCGTGCTTTCCTTTACTTTTCGTTTGAAAGGCTCTTGTTTTCTTGCGCCCAGTTAAACCCGGGGGGGCGCGACCTCTAACGACCCGCGGCCCCACCCAAAAATCAAACACTGCATCAGACACGGCGCTGACATGCAGCGGCACGACCGCCCCGAAAACAGTCAACAGCTTCTTTTCAATTTCGGTTTGGCAGGAGTCTGGGCTCGGGAATTCCGGTTAGCCCTGTCTTAACAATAGCAGCACAACCAGAACCTGTCCGGCGACAGTGCAGGACAAACCGACTGTCAATCGCTGAACCTCGCCAATAAATCAATCAGGCTGGATTGTGCACTGAATTGCCTGGCCCTGCCCCGTCTGATTCGCTGCATTCGGCACTAATCTCCCGCACTTCCACCTCACGTGGAGACCTACGGCTCACCCCCATGACCGACAGAAACACGCACTGAGGGAAGCACAGCATCCGCTACATTTAGCGATGTAAAGGATGCTGGCAGTAGACTTGAATTGGTAATAGCAGACCAAGCCTGATTTTCAGCATTTTAGAGCATTTTCATCATTTCAGAATCTCTGACAAAAACAAAATGAAGGTCACGCTTACTTTGTAATATTTTTTAATTGTGTGAGACGTGAGCTCAGAGTTAATAAAAGGTAATTAGGCTGAAAATCACCATGGCCGTGTCTTCTGGCTATCACACAAACTTTCATACATTCTTTAATAAAACTTCACATTAACAGTTTATTATAATGAAATGCAATTAAAAGTTTGAGCAGTCGCTTGACATCAACAACACTCTGGATACGGAGATGGTCCTGCAGTATGAGCACAATGATGAAGGTGTCCATATCCTCATTGTGGAGGGTTTTCTCCTTCACATCTACAGACCTTTGATCACTGTATTGAGCCAACGTTACTTTATTTCCATCCCATATGAAGAATGCAAAAAGAGGAGGTGTTCAATGAACTACTTGGTGCCAGACACCTTTGATGGCCACGTCTGGCCATTTCTCCGTTTTAAATTGGTTTCAACTATCGACAAATTTAGTACATTTGTTGGAATTGTTACATTAAGTCAGTAAACTAAACAAATTTTGCATTGTTCTGCAATCTGAGTATAGTACAGTCAAATGATGAACAAACTAAATGCCCAACATTCAACTGTGCTCATGAGACATTAAATAAACTATATCATTTTAATAGTTATTGTTTATACACAGATGCTGATAATGGCGATTAATAAGTAATTACTACTTTGGGGTGCACGCGTCCCTTTTACAATTGGAACATTAAATGCTGTCCTATTGAGTTTTCAGGCTACGCTAGGGGCTTCCCTTGTTCACCCAACCAACAAATATCCATCACTGTTATGGGGGAATAACGCTAACACCTGAAGGTACTACTAACTGCTGTCTGAAAGAGAGCCAGTCAAATATTCAAAAGGAGTTAACAATGGAACGAAGTAGGCCAAATGAGCCATGATTTGTTTGCTTTGGCTCAGCTAAAGTAAAGTACCTTGCTACAATAGCTAACATCCTGCTACATCTTAATATGCACATGCACCTACGGGAACCTTAAAAATGTTTGTAGACTACATGACTTGGATGTCTGAAGGCGGCAGCACAGGTATGTACCCTGTAGCCTACCTAGTTTGTATTTCATTTATTTGGAGTACAGGCTCTGTTTACTTTCTCATATTTTGCAGCTGTAAGAAATGACATAGCTGGATAGATAGATGCCTTAAAATAATACAGTTTTGCATGCTTGATCTGTTAATGTTATGGCTTCCACAGGTCTACCTCTTGAACAGGTCGCAAAGGTGTGACCGTCTTGTTTTGTGGATGCATGAGTATGCGTGTCAACATGCAGATTTGATACAGGTGCAATGCGTACGTGTCCTATGTGTACACACGTTTATATCTGGCATTTCACAATGTCCAAGTGACATTAGCCTGCGCAGGGTGGGTACCCTGGCGCAAGAGCACTTTCCTGTTTTTGTTCTGCCCTGGCATTTAACTGCATAATCAGATAAATTATTACACCGAATTAAAGTGGGTAAATGTGTGCTGGGGGCACTTAGCTTTTCACCAGTATTCATTTAAGCAACATTACAAATAATTATGCAATCATAACTTAAATAGAGCATCAATCTAAAACTCGAGGGTCAGAGCTACTGACTGCTGTTCCAGAGGCAGCAAAAAGGTTACCATGGGGAAGCATCCCACCACAGACCTACAGCATGATCGAACATGGCCATGGCTAAATGTCACCCCAAAAAAAAAAAAAACAGATATACTACAGCAAGGGTCTCCAGGGTTATCCAGGAAGGCTGCAGGTGCAGGGTTTTGTTCTAGTCCAGCATTAAAACAACTGATTCAACAAATAAGATAATCATGATCTTCGGTCAAGGTGGTGATTCGTTAAATCAAGCAGCTTGGCACAAGGCAATATCAAAGACCAGCACCCACACAAGTCTTTTTCTGGGTTTGGACGAAGCTGATTGGACAGTCCTGCGACAGGAATATTTCAGAGGACTCCCTGTATGATACAACAGAAAGAACACATGCAAGGTCTCCAACTATCATCCAACACAAAATTTTACATGGCAGGAATCACCCAAGACTCTTGCAGACGTACAAGAGAAATGGCACAAAACTTGGCGGATTCTCTCTTCTGGCCAAGGACAAAATATAGACTACTTTAATATATATCACACTGTAATCACGTGTAAATAAAGCCAAGGAAGCACACTTCAAGAACAAAACCCCAAAGCGCTGCTGCAGTTCTGTGATTTAATCAGCGCAAGAACCCAGAACGCAAACTCCCTCAAATTAATTGTTCGTACACCGCAAGATTGCAGAAAGGTCCGGTTTCCTCAGCGGGGATTAGAAGAAGGCAGAAGATCAGAGAAGTTCAGCTATTTGACGGGAAACAGTGTTGCTGCTTATAACATTCCCATAATTTGATTTTGATCCTTATATTTGGAAGTTAAGGTTTAGCATTGAGTTAAAGTGAAATCTGACAGTCCCTTAAGGAAATAATATTGGCCTGGAAGAGTTCGGATCGAAACATAACAATATAAACCAGCCACAGTAAACTTTACATTTGGCCAGATAATTTCTTTCAGAAGAAAATTAATTATACTTCCTTTGAAGAGTAGGTTTTTGGGAATGTTTTTTCAAAATTCTAAGACAATGTTCTAGAACTTCATAGCTTTCAGTTACCAGTAGTGATGCTTACCATCAGCATTAGAATGTTCAGTTAAGAACATTCTAATCACATATTTTTATCTTACGCCTTAAATAGTTAATATTAATTTATGTAGGCTACACAATGAATAAAGTCCAAGCTAGCCTCTTCTATGTAATTGCATCCCGAATGAAATAAATAAATAAATAAATAAATAGGGGACTTATGTTCGTCGTTTAACCTGAAAGACGAGACACGGCCGGGAAAAAGCACCTAATGAGTGTACAGAAGACTCATGGCTACAGCTGGCGGACCACACTCTATAGCCTACAGTACGCGTCGTAATGCCCATCAACGAAGCCAGTTTGCGTCTCAGTTCTGCCTCATTCTGCCTGCCGGACACAGGACTGGTAGCCCACAGACAGTGTTGGTCAGCGCGTCAGCCACATCATGCTCGCACATTGTTTAGGCTCTCAGCTAGCGGATATGTATTAGTATCCAATACGTTCCTTAACGGGTGGGTTCTAATCTCACGTGCTGTAATTAATCCAGCTACTTTAGCTGATGGTTTTGGCTTAGCCTAATAAATTAGCCTACATGTGCTCAGAAGCATATCCTGGACACAGTGCATACAGTCAGACACCGTCTCTGAATTTTGTGAACAGTAATAGACAGCTGCAAACTCAAACATTGACTTTTAAACTATTGGTGCCATTTTCACTTTATCTTGTGCTTGAGAGATAGAGAGAGAGAGAGAGAGAGAGAGAGAGAGAGAGAGAGAGAGAGAGAGAGAGAGATCAAGGCGAGGCCAAACGGTGAGTCACGGACTATATCCCATTATTCACATAGCATGCCCAGTCGTCATATTTTAACAGAATAGTAACTTGGCGCATGCTTACTTGAAATTGATATTTCAATCTCAAATTATGCCCCTACAAATTAAAGACCTCTGGTAAAAAGCGGCCGTACGGGCACTCTCTCATACTTTCCTTGTTAAAACAGAGGCTGAAACAGGTATTCATTCCCAAATTGATGTCAATTTGATATCTCAGCGCTTGGTTGTTTTTTTAACAGTTCAAATATTCTAACGCGTTCTTGCTCCTAATCAAAACCATCCTTGGAAACGGAAACACTTGAATCTGGGTTTCTCCGAACCAGCATAAAGTACCGTTAAGGAACAAAAATCTGACACCTCCTTGCAAATAACGGATTACAGTTTCCTGTCGCCTTCGTCGTTAATAATCACCAGGCTGACGTTCAGCTCTGCTGTTTTATGGGAAATCGGGTTTAGCTGCCCCGGGCTCTTCAATCCTGTTACGCTGCTGTTATGCGGGTGCCGGTGCGCTGGAGGTCGGACAGACTCAATCACACTGTCACAGCCTGGATTCCATTTGATCCGGTAAATCGTAATCATATTAGGTGACAGCTTACAAATATGTCATCACCTTCTCATTTTACAACCGTATCAATGACTTACTTGTGATGTTGTCGTTAACAATCGTGTAGGATATGTGACTGAATTCAGTGGGAGCACAATAAATAACGACATGAGCGACCGGCATGGGAGAATGTTGGACAACCCGACAGTTTAGGAAAGGTTTTAAACACAACCTTTTCCCAAAGACCTGTCTATCAGTACACTTTGGTTTTTGGCAATGGTTGCTTTGAGTAAATAAAACTACTTAGAAAAGGGGAATACATCTTAATTGGCTATTTGTAGTCAGATAGCCAATGGATGCTATAGAAATCTGTATCAGTCAACAGCACTTCAAAGGTATCTCCGAAACAGAGAAGCACATTAAGCATGGAGTATGAGCACATTTTTCAGTTTTTCATCTGAGTGATGAAGACGCATCTTACCTCGAACTCGGTGGCGTTTTAATCCGCACGTTTTGCTTTCAGAAGCATAGCAATCCGCGCTACTATAAAAGTTAGCAAGGGCAAACCAATATTTATTTTAAACTAATTTCTGTTATTCTGAATAAGGTCCAGCGTTACACCGCTTCGATTATTTCCTTGCACCCTTCTGTCGTCAATGAAAGGAACGGACGAAGCCAGGTATCGTCCCAGACTCAAGTGATTGGTATTAAACGGGACGCGTCCACTTGTTGCGCTCAGAAACAAACTTCTGTTCTTCTGCGGCGGCGCAAAGGGAATGCCTCAATGGGCGGGCCTCGTTATCTGCTGGGAACAGCGATTGGAGCTCAAGGGGGACTGCGATACAATGAGTGTATTATTGGTTCAATAACCTATCAATCTCATAAAATTGCGTCGCTGACACAACAACTTTCACAATTATTTCAGAAAAATGCACATTAATGTACATGAATTAATTTTTATAATGAATATATATTTGTATACCACGAGATAAGTTAAAGCGAAAAAATCTCCCTTAACACCAATCGCTGTTGCAGTCAAATTATTATTATTTTTATTATTATTTAGCCGTTTTGAATTATTAAATAAAATATTAAAGACACCGTCGATGGTTTCTTTTTTAATAGATAATTTACAATTGTCAAAAATGCATATGAGGTAATCAGCTAACAAACATAACCAATGCTGCCAGTCCAGGTGAACATAAACAATACAGTTTTGACAATTTGAGTCATTACAGCTGTGCGGAAGACAAATTAATTAAAGTTCAAATTTGTGCTTTTTATCACTACATGAGGATCTTTTCCACGAGGACATCCCAGATGGACAGAGATAGGCGCCATTCAGACAAGTGAACTATGCTAAGCATCCCCAGTGCAAAACTCAATCTCCCGAATATTATCAGTGCCTTTGGCCGAAATGGGAGATGACGTCACTCTCTGACAAACAGCCTTATTAGTAACAGCTGTGTGTCTGTTCCCTCCGCGTCCCATCTCTCTTATGACAGATGACTACACTCTGGAATGCCTTGGCTGTTACCTTGACAATGACTTTTTCCTCCTGCAGGGTTGTGGAAATCGTCCTTTAGCTAGCACCCAGTAAACTGAAGGTCAAGGTTCCTGGAATTGTGTGTGTGTGTGTGGGGGGGGGGGGGGTAGGTAAAAAAAAACCCGCAAGCGCAGGTGGCCCATCAGGGGACAGGTAACACAAAGCTTTAACCAGTAACCCTGTCCTCTTTCATTGGTTACCTGGCAACAATGAGGACCCCAAAGCACTTATTGTACATTAATTCAATCTAAACACAAAGTGTGCAAAGACGCAGAGCAGGCCCCCACACCGGGGGAGAGCCGTTTTGATGTCGTAAGTTCAAGCTCATTTGGAGAGATGAGAAACCCTATCTGAATATTCCTCACACCCCCCTCCAGGACCACCTGGCTGTGGCTGTGTTTAAATAGGGCCACGCATCCCTGAGAAGCTGGCTAAGAAATATAAATTTAACCGTCGCGTTTAAGTGGAACCATGTGTCCTTTGTGTTTATACCGTTCTTCATTTTCTGATACTTGCAAATGTCTCGATTAAGTCTGTTAATGTTGCAGGCGATATTCCAGGACATCCTGGGGACATGGAGAGAGAGAGAAACAGAGAGAGAGAGAGACAGACAGAGACAAAGAGAGAGAGAGAGAGAGAGAGGGAGGGGGGTGTGAAAGTGAAAGTAGAGATGTGTCGACTGTAGTTTCTCTCCCGCAGGCTGTGCATTACCTTGTAATGACTGCGCAAGTTGGGGACTCGCCACTCTTCTCTGTATCAGTACTCAGACACTGCCCCCTAGGGGTCAGTTATAGGAGGACATGGTGAAATAACTTGTCAAGAAAGCCTGGTATGAGGCTATTTTCCGCAACCTGTCTGTTTATGTCTGCTTTCGTACTGACAATAAAATGCAACCTGTTAATATTGTTAAAAGAGCTATCCGTATTTTTTGTAGAATTCTAGTAGTAAAAAAGAAAACCTATGCACAAAAAAATGTGTTTTATCGTCATGATGTAGCCGAAAAGAGAAAATCTTAGCTCATAAAATTCAGGATTGATTGGTTGATTGATTGATTGGCTGTCTGATTGATTAATTTATTGATTATTTCATTACTAGTCCTGATTGGCTGCTCCCTTGCTGAGGGTCGATTCCTATATGGCTACAGTAGTACCTGGAGCAGAAACATCAATAATCCCTGCAGGACAGGAAATAGGACACCTCAAAAAATTTGTTTCACTGAAAGCCAATGCAAGCTACAGCACATCAGAAACATTACATATCACTGTATTTAATAAAACCTTATGAGGTCCTTAAACAGCAATGAAATGGACTGCATAAATGCAATTCTTAATGATCATTTTCAGAGAGCGATTACACAGTCGTGTAAACTGACTGCCAATGCAAAACATACAGTACCAGAGCACCAGCACGGAAATGTAATAACATCTACAGTAATGGGAATATAATCTCCTTTGGGATTTATACAGATCTTAAAATGTGATGATAGCAACTGCGCCATGTAGAAATGGTGGAAACTCCACTTACGTTATTCATGATTCGTGTGAGCTTCGCTTCAGATGTCAATCCGAACACACGGTCAAGCTGGCAAACCCAGGAATGGTACAGAATTATTGCATCTCCCTGTGCACTTTTGAGATGTAATCAGTTAACATTAAATAATGTGTGGCCAAGGAGCCTACACCAAACTAAATCAGACCGTACCGATGATGAAAATGCGTTTTTAAAATTTTTCTATTTCACATCAGCAAAGAAGCTGTACTCCTGGAATGGAAGGGCGCCAGGTAACGTGTGAATTTTTATGACACAATAAGTTCTAAAGAACATTTTTCCAGATAAATATGCAGTTTTGCAGGGAAAAGGTTTGAAATCCCAGCCATGCCTTGACTATATGAAATAAATTCCCAGAAGCAAGTAATGTCAGAAATATAAGCATAGAATATGGAATATATTGATATTGCATGGTTGTCAATAAATGAGTGCATACTGCATAGGCAATGGCTTTTCGGGCAATTCCGATCATGGAGGGTATGTTTGCATTTCTGTTCCAAGCAACTACCAATTCACAGACTAAACAATTCACACAGGAACACAAGAACAGCGTTCTGCAGGTATAAAATTAAGAGGCATAAATACAGCACACATGAGATGTATACACCAATCGGACACTAGAGGGCACTTATTCACGTTATGGGGAAGAACAGCCTCCCTGCGCGAGTGCGTTGGTTGTAAACCTTTCAGACAGCTTTTCAATCATTTACGATCGTACACACCCAGCTCCACAAGTCAGGTTCTTCACGCACAAGCATTTTTCGGATCGTGAAAAAATCCAAGGAACACCAACGTAGA
This sequence comes from Anguilla anguilla, assembly GCF_013347855.1. NCBI lineage: Eukaryota > Metazoa > Chordata > Actinopteri > Anguilliformes > Anguillidae > Anguilla > Anguilla anguilla. Next base: position 11,055,389 of record NC_049216.1, read on the forward strand.
AAGCAAAAAAATATCTGCAAAAGATCTAATAGCCATTTTCTTCCAAAATAAATGGGGAAACGGTGCTGTGTGTCTGCGCGCGGGGGTGGAGCGCTCACAGCCCAAGCAGTTCCATGCCGCGCGCTGGACCCTGCCCTGCAGAAACCGGCTGTAACGTCCCGCCAGCGGTGATAAATAATGCAGCGGCAGACTGCGGAGGCTGAGCCCGTCACGTGCGCTCCCCGTGGCTGGCAGCACAGACGCTACAGGGAAAACGAAAAAAAGCTATTTCACCACTAAGGATGCTCACCTCTGTGCCCGTCACTACGTCTGCATTTTTCTGTTATCTGCGCAAGCATATTCACGCATCTGTCTTATCTGAGAACGACTCTTTGATAGGCCATCTGTATGTGTCAAAAAATATAGATCTGCTCTCAGCTTTTGTCAGCCTCTTTCTGCCCAGATGAGAGTCTAAAATGACTCTTTCTTTTTTTCTTAACAGAAGCACTGTCAATTTCCCTTTGGTGTTTTCACCGCCTGTCCCAAGCGGGACACCTAGATGCTCCGGCCAGGAGCCACCGAGGGGGGAGCGTGCGTCACCCCCCCCCCCCCCCCCCTCCCCCGGGTAAGGTGGGGCAGAGGAGTCTGCCTCAGCAGCCGAGTGCCTCTCCGTCCTGCTGAGTCGGCTGTATTTGGAGGGGCGTGATTGGGCGGAGTGCGCGGGGCACACGAACAGCATATGTGCTCCCCTGTAACGCGCTGGGGAAGACCTCCCACTTGTTCATTAACATTCAACCCTTGCTCAGACTGCATCAAGAAACTCCACTCCCCTCTACTACAGCCCCCCCCCCCCACACTCTCTTTCTCCTACTCTCTCTCTCTCTCTCTCTCTCTCTCTCCCCCTCTTTCTCTCTCTCTCTCTCTCTCTCTCTCTCCCTCTTTCTCTCTCTCTCTCTCTCTCTGCATCACTCTTTCTGACCAAGACTCTCCAGTACTCCAGGAATTCAGCACTGGGGCTACAAAGTGAGACGATGAAGGTAATACAAATGTTTTTTCTTCATTTTATTTCAATGCAGATTCAGATCTCATCTGGCCAGCCTATCTGCTAACTAAAGTAAAATGCGGATGATTTCGGGGACCCCGAGGGAACGGCCTTTTGGGAATTCACCACGTTTCTCATAGAGACCCGTGTGCCAAAATTTATATCATACTTCAGGTTGTGAAAATAATTTGTTAATCGGTCCAATATTATCATGATTTATATTTTTTGCTTCTTGTATTTTTTTTTTTTTTTAAGAACTGTAAGATGATATCCTGGGCAAATATTGATTTGTTAGAAGACCTTAAATTTGTGTCTGTGTGTACTCTGGTCTTTTTTCTTTTATTGCGGGATCTACCGCTCATCTGTCGGGTTAAAGTGATTTGCATCAGTCTTGATCTTTTATGCTGTGTGTGGAAGAGCAGTACTCCCTGTGCTTTGGCTCAAACTTAGCCATGATTCAGAAAATAAATATGGCTTGGGTTAAGTTGTAAATATGTATGAAGCTACTGTACACACTCTTTTTCATTATTTCGCAGTTACATTTAATTACTTTTGAAACCATTCAGTCTTGCTTGTGGGGCTGTTTTTGGATGTGAAGTTTGTTTGGTTTTTGCAGATAGAATAGAGATTATCAAAGCCGTGTATGTGCATGTGTGTGCGCGTGCGTGTATGTGTGTGTGTGTGTTTGTGCGTGTTTGTGTGTGTATGCGTGTTTGTGTGTGTGTTTGTGCATGTGTGTGTGTATGTGTGTGTGTGTGTGTGCGTTTCTAATATTAAATGGGGCTGCCCAGGTTGGGAAGATGAATAGAGGATATGAAAGAGGTGTTGCAGTGTAATATCCTCTGCCATTCAGTCCGTCTCTCTAAAAGAGAAGACTGATGTTGATTACAGCAAAAAATATCTGTGGATGCAAAACATTACTGGACACAAATAAAATCTCATTTCCGTCGTACACATGGTAATGCCCCTGATATTGTGTTTCATATTGCTGTTGTGTGTTATTAAAGCGTATCTATTCTATTATCTTATAAATATATGAAATTATATTAGACCTACCTAAGGTCCAAAACCAAAATAAAGGCTTGCACGTCGCTGTTGGTGCTTACAATAAACACAAGATATGTGCGTTCAGAGATCTGAGAAAATTATTCTCTGGCTCCCTAAAAATATTTTTTTCCAAGCTTTTAAAGAATCGCTTTATTGGGACTAAACAGTGGGAGGAAGTTTATTCTGTCCTTTTTAGTCTGTTGTGTTGTATTTCATGCAGGAGCCTGTAACTGAGTGAAAACTATGAATTTTAAATAGAATGCATTGGAGAAAATCCCTTTATAATGATTAAAGCACGTAGCCAATGAAACCTACTGAATAAGCTCCTCTTATTTGTGTTTGCTGATACCGAAACAATTCAGAATTAAAGATCTGACACCTAAGTCCACAGTGGCTGTCTCCATGGAGACCCAGTCGCAGGTAGAATCAAAAGTCAGATTAGCCACCAATACGTGGCCACGTTGATGGTTTTGACTGACTGTATCAGTACACACACCCTACCACTGGGGGCAGTGTTTTACCAGGGGGACATTCTGGGTCTGGGGCTGGAGTTGGCAATAGTCAAGAGGACTACATTTGCACTAAATAGCTACATGTATTATAGAGACCCATGATACAATGACATCAGCAGGTGAACACACTTCCATGTACCACCCTGTTAAATACCTTCTGCAGCATTGTCTGCCGAGGGTGTCATGTAAAGGTGTCAATCTTTAATCATTTTAATGAGACGGGGGGCATTTTAGAGTGCCCTGAAATTAAGTAGTTTGAGAACCTCCTGAATTAAACGAATGCAGGGACAGCTACTGTGATTAAGACCGAAAAGCCTCTTTTCAGCCGCATTAGATAGCCCGCACTCCGCGTCCTATTATCAACTAATCCCGTCCTCTGAGAGGGAATATTAATAATACTCATAAATCTGACTGACAGCGAATAGGAGGTGAGATGCCCTCTCCGTCAGAAACGTGGAAATCAATTCATCACGAAGGAGAAAGAAAAAAACACGTCTAGTCGAGAGCAGGCAAAGGGCAGAAGAGTTTTAGAGACAATTAAAGGGTGAGTGCAACGACAGAAAGCAAGCCCGTCTCCCCACTCACCAGCTCATTTTTAGCAGGACAATGCCGAGGCATTCCCATCTGCAATTTCACTTCTTTTTTTGGGCCGGATTACTGATGAACATACACCTGCTGCAAATACCTCAGAAAAATGAAGATTCGGTTAAACAAATTCCACCTGCGGTTGATTACTTAAAGGAGAGCCTTTGGCATCTCTCCATCTAATTTGGGGTGTCTTGCCCGTGCGGGACCTGGACTGCTCTGTGACGTGTGTGTCTGTGCGGAGTACAGACTGCGCGGTGAGCTGCGGTGTCTATGCAGGGTGCAGACAGCGGAGTGCAGGCAGCGGTCGGTTCTGGGAAATAATGAAATAAACGTTGGTTCGGTTGCATCGTTTTACAGCGCGGTGCTATAAATGGCTGACATCAAAGGATGAATCATCTGTAATTCCAAGCTTTAAAAATTCATTTCTACAACTAAGTGCTATGGACAACACTGAAGAGCCATCTCAGTAACCCAGTAACTGGCAAACTAATGAAATCCTGAAGTTAAAAGGCACAGTGGGCTTCCAATGACTCTGCATCCAGGGAATAAGTTTGGTAGGCCACACTGAGGACTCATAAACGGCCATTTTACAGGGCTCTGAGTGCAGGCGTAACCTGTGATGATAGATGTGATGTCATAAATCCGTTTTCCTCCGTTTTCAAACACCAGTTGATGCTTGTCTGTTTAAAACCTAAGTTCAAATTGTTGTAAGGTCATAATAAATGTCATTTTAGGCATCAACGTTAGACTACAGCGTTATTGTAAATAGGTCCTAGGACAGAGCCCTTTGTGCCTTTTAATTTCAATAAAGGGGATATCCTCCCTCATGGGGTAAAGTGGCTGTTCTAGGAAAATATATTGTGTAGGTATGTATAGAAAATCTATACAGATAATCTCAGCTGGAATATGACCTAGGGAGGAAGAATATAACCAGTGTTTTGTGGGTAGAGATGTGCTTGGGCAGTATAACATGTATGGGGAATATAACCTATACTGGATATTACAGATACTGTGTGGGGCAGTGTAGCCTATGTGTGGGAAACAGCCAGTGACGGTGGGCACAGAGACTGGGTTAGGACAATATAACTTGGGGAATATGACCTGCGGTTGAGGGAAAAGCCCTGTAGGCTGGCAGGCTGTAGTCCTGCACTGAGGGACCGCAGCCTATGAGCAGGGACTATAAGCCACTGCTGCAGAGGACCGAGGCCGGGCTGAGCTCCCCCGGCTGATTTATGAGTCTGGAGAGGGGGGCTCTGTCGCTGCTGGGATTTTAACGGTGATTTGCGTCCGGGCTGGGAGAGGCGGTACTGTGATTAATGAGCGGGGCTCAGCCCCCAGTCTGTCGGCAGGGGCTCACCAGGGTCGCCGCATCGCGGCAGAGCTCCAGAGCCCCTCCCCCTCCTCCTCCTCTCCCACCCCACTGCCCCGCCTCCATTCACCAGGACACGGAACGGGGATTACTCTTACAGGGATTACACAAGTACTCTATACACGGGGGGGGAAACAACACACACACACACACACACATATACACATACACATACACACAGACACACACACACACACACACACACACACACACATAAACATGCACACACACACACACACACACACACACACAAACATGCACACATATACAAATATACCATCACACACAGACATGTTCAAACATGCACACACATGCACAAAAGTACACACATGCGTGTGCTTACACACACACACACAAACACACACACACACACACACACATAAACATGCACACACACACACACACGTCCACACACATACACGCACACACGCACACGCACTTGGCACACACACAAGCACATGGAGAAGGGAACAGAAGATTAATATTGTTCTCACTGGCTGGGTCCTCACATGCACATCAAACACAGGGAATGGGCTCATCCCTTATCTCGCGGTAGTTTCATTTCATTTTAGTGCCGCAATGGGCTTTACACTGGAACGCAGATAATGTACAGGTATTGAATTTTAAACTTTGCGTAAGAGCGCATGAGGTGGATAATAGGTGGAGGTTTTCTAGTTCTAGACTGGAATTTTTATTAGGTTATATGAGGTTTTAGTTTGATTGTGCGGTGGACAACGCAGCGTGAGGCTGTACGCTTTTTAAAAATGTAATTACGCGAGTAAACCTCCCGCTATCGCTCAGACACCACGGTCAGTTCTTCACCTCAGCAGACGCATCATAATGCAGCATAGCAGCTCTGATATCTTTATGACTGAAAGCCCTCGATAATGAACCCAGAACCCTGCTGGTACCAAGGACACATTTTTCAGTGCGAATCGGACGGCTCGTATGCTCCCAACTGCATTATGGGATGCAAGCGGCAGTCAGTATAAGTCAACGACGCGTCCTTGGGACCAGCAGGTCACAAGGTTGACTGGGGCTGATGTTTTTTTGGGAGCTAATAAATGGCAAGTACTGCTGTGACACTGACGCTGTAAATGAAAGACCAGCCAATATAAAGCTGGCTGCTAGTCTAGTTGTGACAAACGTGGAATCGCCCAATTGTATCGCTGAGAAGAGGTTGTGGGAGTGTCTTCTAAATGTATGGTCATAAGTCAACAAGGTTACACAGGTACCATGAGTGCACAGGCAAACATAGGGCAGAGGAGGAAGGTCCAGGGCTCAAACAGTAAAAGTCTTCCAATTAACTCTGCCAGCTGATTTCACTAATTAGTTCTACCTGCTGGGTAAAGAATTGTGCTACAATAATGAGCAAATCCAGGTGATTGGAACAAAATACTGGCATACTTTCAGAACCTTGATTTTCCACCTCTTTGTCAGACCTGGCTTTCCAAAATGAAATTTGTAACAAGATATTTTTAGGGAACAACTGCAAATGTAATTTTATTAGACATCGGGATCAATAACAGCAAACTGCTCATAGACTTATCCTATTAAATCAGGCAAGTATGCATCATTTAGATTACTAGTTATAAAAATAATGCAGACCTGATGACCCCAAAAACAACAACACATCTTTTCTCCAAGTTGAACTGCATGAAACACACTAGACAGTTAAAAAGGAAGAAGAAATCATTCTCCACCATGGGGCCAATGCTGAAGAGGGTATTTTATCAGCCTGTTTCTTCACTGAAATGGCACCCAGGCCAGATAACACACATCTAAGAGCCTTCCATCTGTAGAGATCCTTCAGTCTCTCAACTGCCAACTAGCAACAGGGATCAGCAGGAGTGCTGCTCCTCTCTCTAATCATCTCAGCTTCTGTCTTTGGTGGTGATTTAGGGGGTGCACCTCCTTCTCCCCCCTCCCTCCTTCACTCCCCCCCCAATCAGCCCTCCCTGGCCAGCCTCACTGCCCAGACCAGCCACTGCTCCTCCGTCATAACATGGGGGTGTGGAAGGGGAGGAGGACTCCTCTCTTGTATGGAGCTCCGTCACCACGAGGAAAAGCCCCCCTCTGGCGTGACCCAGGCTTACCCTGGCTCCTGTACCCCCCTGGGAGACGGCCAGACCCCAGATGCCCTTCTCTCCAAACCCAGAAATGAAGTCAAGGCCCCATGGGATCCTGAATGACATCACCGATTTAAGTATTACACCTGAGCAAGGTCAGATATGGCCAAGTCTCTCTTATAAAGGTGATGGAGATCACATTGAGATTTACAAGCTAAATGAAGGTTAAATACAGTATAATTTAATAAGAAAACAATTAACTGCATATTGCATTAAATACAATCAAATATAACAGCTTCTCTAGGGTTTGGGCTGCTGTGTGTATGTGTATGTGTATGCGTATGTGTGTGTGTGAGAGAGAGAGAGAGAAAGAGCGAGAGGGAGAGAGGGAGTGAGGGAGAGGGAGAAAGAGAGAGAGAGGGAGAAAGAGAGAGAAACAGAGAGAGAGAGAGAGAGAGGGAGGGAGGGAGAGATTCCACTGGGACTGTCAGCGCTGCTTCAGAGCTCTTCAGTCGAGTACTGCAGTCATCAAATATTCATCAGGGAAATGAGGGGCCGACACTGCGCCTGACGGATGGGTGGGGGAGGGGCGCGGGGCGGGGGCAGGAGGGGGGAATGGGGTGGGGAGGTGGGAGCAGGGGTAGGGGTAGGTGTAGCGGCAAAGGCAGGGGCACAGGGGAGAGATCAGAAGATGGCAGTAGTGGGTTTGAGGGGCGGAGCCTGGCGATGACAGCAAATGTTTTCTAAATTTAGGCGGTGATTCTGTAGGGGCGGAGCTAATCCTCTTTGTACTCTTTGTATAATCTGGCCACAGGATTATGATGTTTACTCCTATGCAAGACATCCACTCTCCATAATGACGCCCCTCTGGGATTGAGATGGGTTGTGGGGAGAAGGGAAGGGGGGGTGTTCATTTGGGCTTCAATTTCAGGATTTTTGTGTTTGAAAAAAATCGCCTTCATTGTTTTATTTGCTTACACAATAGTAAGACTGTCATCACCTCTGCATGCAGGAAGTGTATCATGTGCACCGGACTGACAGATTACATATCCTGCAACTGATCCTTTGGGTTAACAGAGCTTAGGATGGGATCTGACCAGACAACCTACTGTGAATCACAGCCTGGGTGGGGATGTGATCAGAGGGTGCTAAGGAAGTGTGGTGCTTTTTTGGGAGTGATTTATCGGAGGCTGACCCGCCAGTTTTCGGCTGACTCAGTGTTAAGGGCCTCCTTTATGAGGTTGAAATCTGAAACAGACTGCCATTGTGCAGACCCCATGTCTATTGTGTCGGCCTTAGGATGTTAAAAGCTCCCCTTATGAGCGCTGAAATCTGAAACAGACTGGCATTGTGCGGGCCCCATGTCTATTGTGTTCGCTTCTGGGTGACTCAAACGGACTGACCATCTGTCGGGGAGTTTCCGGAATTTTCCCAACGCCCTCCAGCTCCGGGGCTGGATTCAGCTCCTGAGGTTTGCCCATTCACTGAAACCACAGTCACCATATGGCCAAAGGACACGTAAGAAGGTTCTGTGAGGAACAAAAACCCAGGTATAGTGTTTGGTTGGACATACCATTAGCATTTATGAACGAGAGTTGCAATATCCAGTGATTTAGACACATTATTGAAACACTCAGTTATGAATTTAAACAAAAATGGCTACATACATTCTCTCAGGTTAATACATATTCAGTTGCCTCAGAGAACGCCATTTTAACGTTTGAGTTAAAACTGCCAAATTAAATTTGAAAAGAAAATGGCTATTCTTTTTACAGAAAGCAGCCCAAGGTCTCTTTCAAACCAAAGTGTGCCACTGCACATGAACTGCAGCACATTGGTGGCTGATTAACGCGGTGAGAAGGCCCATTGGGTCTCCTCGAATGGAGAACGTTTGGCGTGACGCCAATCAGCCGTCTCACAAGCGCACTTTGACCTTCTGGCGGAATGGAATCCCGCGCGTACCGGGGTCCTTCCGCCGCGGTCCGGCGAGCGGGTCCGTGGGTCTTTCCCCGGATTAAAATTCATAAGGGAAGTTTCCTCGGTCCCTCCTTCTTCGCTGAGACTAATCGCGTGTTATTTTCCTTTAATGGCGAGGCGGAGCGCTGTACAAGTTAATCAATGGTACGGGAACAACAACAACATCTGCTTGAGCCAGCAGGACCTTCTGGCTGCTCCAAAGCCCAGAGGCAGTATGTATGTGGGCAGCAGGGTGGGGGGTACGGAGGGGAGGGGGGGTTGTGCTGTTCGGGGCAGCAGGAGTAGTGGGTGAAAGTGGGTAGCCCCCCTCCCCACCCCCCACGCCGTAGAACAGCGCAGTCGGGATGGGGGGGGGGGGACTGGAGAGCTTAAATCCTCCAATGGTGGCCCCGCCCCCTTTCTCTCAATGACAGGAATCATATGCAACATAAAACACTTTAGTCTCCTTTTAATGGTCACACTTAATCAACACAGCTCACTGTATAAAATCTGTGGAGGTGAAAAAAAATGGAATAAATGAATAAGTTTAATAAATTAAAGTAATAAATGAAAGAAATATTATTCTAAAGGTACGAAATGATGGGCTGATTTAGAGCAGGTTATGACCACGATAAGCATATGCGCAATTTAAGATTCTTCCTTTGGTCAACGCGCGTTCATTTCAAAATGCAGGGAAAAAGCAAAATGGAGTCATCGCTGATGGCTCAGACAGCATGGACCATTTAGGGTCCAGCTATACGTTTACGAGAGGAAAACTGGCTTTGGAATAGTCACGCGTCCCCAGGCTTTTCGGTCGTACAGCCACCAGGAAGCATCCCCTGTGATACAGGACACCTGGGAGAATGACATCACGGGGAGCAGTGAGCATGCTCAGTAGAGACCTCACCTGTGCTGTGACTCCAAGGTGGGCTTCTGTCCCTCCCTCTCCATTATCCTGTGCACCATTCACATCCACTTCCTGTTTAACGCTAAAGTCAACAAATCTGTCATTTAAAGAAGAACCCCCCCCCCCCCACACACACACACACACACACACACACACAACCCCCTCCCACCTCCCATCTGTTGGGCTCGATACCTCCTCATCCCAGGGCCTCTCTGACTTTCTCACACAAACACACACACACATGCAAGCAAACACAGAAACACACACACACCCCCACAAACATACAGGCAGACACTCACACACAGACACACACACACACAGGCAGGCAGACACACAGGCGCACTCACACACACACACACACCCACACGCATGCACGCACGCACACACACACACACCCACACCCACACACACACACACACACACACTCACACACGCGCACGCACACGCTCTCTCTGACATCAGCCCCCCCTCAGTGTGGGAGTGGTGCTGCCGGTCGGGTGGGACGGGCCAGTGCGCTCACGGTCCTCCTCCTCTCTGGATGAGCCGACGGGATCGCCAGGTCATATCCCAATCCCCCTCTCTGCAGCTCGGGCCGCTCTCCCCTCCGTCTCTCTCCCATTTCCACTGGGGGATCTTTACTTCCCCTCGAACAGGAATTACCTCTGCGCCAACGGCAATGTGTCCAATACGGTAAGAAAACTACATCTCTTTGTTTACGCGTCTTCTTCACTTATCTTACTTTATGTCCTGTTTTTTAATACGTATATACGTTTTATGGTGGGGTGCCTCAGGAGACGAATCAGTGTTTGAAGTTTGGAGTTTGTGCAGGGGCGCCAGGTCGCTCGCTTGTGTACCAAAGAGGTGTTGTGGTGCTGTGGCACAGCTGCTGCTGTCTTTATCACACAGAATCCACGTATCACACAGAAACTCTTTTATCCTCGTCTGTCCTTCTGCGGTCTGAGTCCAGATGGGGCTTCTGGGATTTACTTGTGTTCATGAGCAAAAAAAAAAACAAAAAAAAAAAAAAACAAGCCTGACACAAAATCAGGGGATGTGGATTAAATATCGGTCCGTGTCGAAAGCAGCGAAGCGAGGAGTCCGTATTTAGCGTTCCGCGCGTTCTACCTCAGACGTGGCAGGCCGGTGCGTTTCCGAGCGGCCGTTGCGCACCGGGGTTGTTCCGGCCTGTGTAAACGAACCGAAAGACCCCTGATGGAGCAGAGCGACGCAGCGGCGAGAGCTCGGGAGAGAGGGAGGGAAGTTACGGCGAGCGCGGTCCGGCAGCGGGCATGGGGGGGGGCACGGGGACTGGTAAGCGTCACACTCTCACTCTTGAGAGTCCAACTGTACTCGGTTGCAAACCAAACATTTGCTCTGAGTTTATATACTCTGTAACACCCCCGATGCGCCCGCATAATAACATGCAGGAAGGAGCACTGAAATGTCCGCACATACTCACACATTATCTCAATTGCTGCCTTAAAATACAATTACTCTCACTCGTGTGAGCACCACCTCACACTCTTGCCGGTGAGAAGAGACCGGGCTCTGCTCTACCAGGACAGCTTTCATGTGGTGTGCGGTGGGGCGGCTTCATACACTGCAGCCCCCACCCTGCCCCCCCCCCCCCCCCCCCCCCCCACAGTGTAAAAAGCAGCCCATGCATTATTTATGGGTAATAAAAGCCTTCTATACGCAGAAGCATGCCGTGCCCTCCCGCCTGCCTGCCGCCCTAACACCACGCTGTTCGGTGTCTCTTCCCCGCTCTTCATTGCCCTTCCTAGCCGGGGTCAGAGGTCTCAGGTCAAAGGTCACATGTCAGAGTACTGTAGTTTTTGACCTTCAGGGGTTGACATGATTACCCTGGCTGGGAAATGTAGTTTTCGAGCCCCCTTAAGATACTGTACGGCGAATGTGACTCACACACTTTGCAAGCGCAGTCCTAATTCTGGGTGCAGTATGTTGACAGTTTAATAGGCATTTATTTGATTTCAAGAGCTCAATAAAGTGTAAATGAAACAGACTATTGTAATGCATTAGCGTGATGCATTTTCCAGTCGGGAGCACAGGCCTGTATAATCCATCATAGATTGCTGAATGGGGAGACTGTATTACAGAGACACAGAGAAAACGCTGCAGGGAAAGGGGACCAGCCGGAGAGTCGCGTGGCGCAGTCCAATGGACTCTCAAACCAGGAGTGAGACCCCCTGTGTGGGCAGGGGTTCGATCCTCCGCCACGGCACTTCCTCAGCATTAGGTCCCTTCTCTATCCGTTACCCTCTCTGCTTCCTATATGTCTGAATAAAACTCAAATATGAAAGGAGGGCAGACCACGTGCTCTCTTCTCTTTAAAAATAAGAATGGGCACGAATGGGAACAATTGTGGACAGTGGGAAAGGAAAGCAGAAAAAAAGTGCGTGGCTTGAAAGTTGGTCTGAACCTAACCCTTGTGTTCGGTTTGGGTCAAACTGACCTACTTTAAACTTTTAGCAAAAGAGGAATAACGCGTTCCGTGAAAATGATATATTTCAAAATCAGTGACTAAACCAGTGCAAAATTGGTTTTGTGAAAATGAAATAGAAAAACAATTTTTGGGAGTCCAATTTTTGTGTTTGTTTGTTATTCATATGCATTTGCTTTATGTCTTATTATCTGTGTGGTTTCTTTGATTGCAATAAAGTAAAGATTAAAAATAATTGAGAGTGTTCGTTTGAAAGAAGAAATATCAATCATCTACTGTATGAAACCTTGTTTCATTTAAATGTTTCAATGATAAACATGATTTATGCCACCCACGCCTTCATTATAGGGGATTTTTTTAAATGCTATAAATCACATCTTTAGCACAAATGAATGATACTCGCTGTTAAGTGTGATCTAGCCAAGATAAATTACAACCATTAACAATATATGCTTTATATTGTTTGGAATTGAGATGAAGGTCATGTACATTATATTGAGTATCTAACAGGCAAACAGTTTCACAGGTGCTAGTAAGTAAACAGAAGGCAAGGGTTAATTCATGTGAAATCTGTCATCCTGATTTAACCCCTTGTATTCTGTTATATCCCCCATATTGCCCACCATCTATTGGCCCCCTCGCGATGACATCACACAGGGCCTAACGCACCACGCCAGCACTATAACCCTGCTCACAGAGCCCCAAATAACAGGACCCGCACACACAACTTTATTTAAATAATAACAGAAGAACAGCCTGCCATAGTTTACAATACAGCTGTGTCGTAGCTGTTGTTTTATCAGCCACAAAGTTTATGTGGACATCTGTTTGAAGCTGAAGGTTTTAGATCGTCCCCACATGCTTTTTTGTGTATTTGCACTATAGCTGTTATAAAGTATATGCAACATCAGCCAGGTTATCTCAGAAGATGTTGTGATGCATTGTATGTGTATGCATCATTACATAAAATCAGAATCAAGAGGTATTTCAACAGAGAGCATGCACAAATAAACTTCTTCTCTGGTACTCCGTTGCAAACCAAACATTTGCTCTGAGTTTATATACTCTGTAACACCCCCGATGCGCCCGCATAATAACATGCAGGAAGGAGCACTGAAATGTCCGCACATACTCACACATTATCTCAATTGCTGCCTTAAAATACAATTACTTATTACAGGACAAAATTAAATAGCTTCAGGGAGCCAAGCAAAGAAGCACGAATTGGGCCGTATAAATGATTCACGGGTACTTAATTCGGTTATTCGATCGCAGCCGACAGTACCTCTGCCACTGTCGCATCCGAAGGTCACGCCATTTGCAGAAAACGCAGTTATCAAGCGGGATTTACATTATAGACTATTCACGCTTATAACTGATTCTCTTTAGAAGTTCTTTCGAGATTCCCATTCCCATATGTGACGTGTAGTAGCTATACTGCTTTTACGTTGGCTCATATTGTTAAGCACAGTAAAAATTCCGGTGTTAATTGAACTCTGAGAGCGTAAATATGAGCCCAATAGGGACCATATGTATTCTGTGCGAGTTGATTTAACACTGAACATTTTATTGCGTTACAGTGTAGGCCAACAACTTAGTTCTGTTCTGTCACCATGTTGGTAGCCCAACTGCACACCGGCACCAGGAAGCAGATTGATCTCAGCAGTAAGCGGTTTGTTCCAACAACCGGCAATATGTGAAAATCGCGCGGCTCTGTCATCACCCACCGAGAGCTCGGGCAGAGCCCTCCTGTCGCAGGTTTGAGCCTCAGCATTTCTTTCGTCATCAGCCGACTAGAACTAGGAAGGCGATGTATCTCATAATATAATTACATAACGGTTCTACGATCCTCTGTTTACAAAAAAAAAAAAAAAAAAAGCGCAAAACGATAGATAGCTTTGTATTATGAAATAAACTTACAGGGTTTATCAAGATGAACATTTTATATTTGCCACATTAGCATATTATGTTTACCACTTTGCACAAGGATTATGCGATAATTTTCTTATTGCCAATATAGCCAGCACAGATACAATGGGCTGGTGGCTGGGGTGACCTCTATAAACTGTGCCCTCCAGGTTTTATGTAAACACACCTATAACCAGCTTTATTGCCCTTTGACTTGGAAACAGCAAATTTATACCTAATTACCCAGTCTTACAACCACAAAAACAGCAGTAACTCTTTAAATGTTTCCATCCTTCAAATCTATAACTGGTACCCAAGAATCATTTGAACAGACTAGGCTATTTCCGAGATGCACAACGGTCCAAGAACACCATAACTCTGACAGGACTCGCAGTCATATTTATCCTGAAACCACAACTCCCTTTACAAATGTTCTTTCCCCTTCTTGTTTTATCCCTTTTACAATTTGCTCGTGTTCAAATAGCAGCCCCTTCTTGTGGTTTACCTGATTGCATATTTTGTCGGGAATGCGCAGCCGGGATCGTACAACGGAGCTGGCGGTCTGGCTTGTTAGCCTTTCTGTGGGAAGGAAAAAACAGCACGTCCCCGAATATTAAACTTTAATGTGCTGCACTTAAATCGGCTTCCTGTCTCTGCTCCTCTCTCTCCCCCTCTCCTTTGTCTTTTCTTTCAATCTTCCTTTCCTCTTTTCCTTTCGTTCGCTCACTCTCTATGCTCTATTCTGTATGCTCCCCGTTCTTCACTTTTTTCCAGTCGTCTTTGAATAAGGTTGCCCCCTGTAAGGAGCAGAATGCTGTTTCTGGATCCCCTGCACTTAATTCAGTTTCCTGCCCCTGCCATTCTCTCTCCTCCTCTTTTTTGTATTTTCTTTCTTTCTTCCTCTTTTCGTTTCTTCTGCTCTCTCTCTCTTTGCAAATTGCTCCTCGCGCTTCACCTTTTTCCAGTCACTTTTGAATAAGGTTTACCTGTATGGAGCAAAATGCTTTGTTTCTGGATCCCAGGCAAAATGTGAAGGACAATGTGAAATACAAAGCAAAGCTGGAGTAAGCCACGTTTGCCTTCACATCGCTATAACTCTATTGTTTCTTTACATTTACGAAAAAAGCCTGATTTCCATTAGTGTATGAAAACCTTCTTTCAGAATCAGTCCCGCATCGCTCCCTGTCATGGTAAATATTGCCCGTCTATCGACACAAAGACACAGTAAACAAAGCTCACAGCTGCTCGAAGGTTTTAATATCCTCGTCTGGCCCGGCAGAACAAAAAAAGAAGAATTTAAGTACTTTAATTTTTTGGCATAATACCATTGTCTTGGATGACAAAAACAAGTTGCAGAGAAAATATATATATTTTTAAATATTATTTTGTTTTAATTAAGTCTTTCAGCATAGTAGAATATACGGTTTGTGAGATTAAGACTAGAGGCTCCTGTCCCATACAGAGGAGGTTGGGGAGGCTGTGGCCTTGTGCAGCATTACTGAATCCGCCCAGCACTCATCACTGTCACTCAACAGTGTGCTGTGTCCCCATCAGCGCCGCACTGTAACGATGAGCATCTCAGTGGCATTCTTATTTGGTGGAATATGTTGTTGCCTGATTGTGTAGTATGTCTCCGTCACTCGGTATAGGCGTGTATGAATGTTTATAGTGCTTAAAAGAAATTATGTAGCGCTTATGAAGAGCGTGTATTTTGGAACACTATTTTTAAAAAATGTATCTATATGTATATGTAGGGCGGTACAGTGGTGCAGTGGATAGCGCTGTCGACCTCACAGCAAGAAGGTGTGGAGTGCGCATGTTCTCTCCGTGTACGTGTGGGTTTCCTCCGGGCACTCCAGTTTCCTCCCACAGTCGAAGGACATGCAGGTAGGCCAATTGGAGACTCTAAATTGCCCAAAGGTGTGAGTGAATGGTGCGTGTGTCCGGCGATAGATTGGCAGCTTGTCCAGGGTGTATTCCTGCCTCTCACCCAATGCATGCTGGGATAGGCTCAAGCAACCCCCGCCTGCCCAGGATAAGCGGGTATCCAAATGGGATTTGAAATGAAATGAAATGAAACAATGAAACATGAGGTTAAAGCACTGACTGTCAGCTTTAATTTGAGGGTATTTATGTCCATATTGGGTGATCCGTGTTGGAATTACAGCCCTTTTTAGGGCAATTATGTATAACACACACACACACACACACACACACACAATGGTGTATCTCACCATTTCCAGATAACAGAGCCAGCCTTAACTGTAGGATCAATATCAATTACACTCCCATGGAACCGCGTGTCTAGATGAAATGGTTCGTGAGACATTATCAATAGTCTTTCTGGCTTTTCTCTGTTTTCTTTTTCCCTTTCATGCTCTCTGAGTCTAAAAATTTGTTTTTCTTTTTCGCTCCCAGTCCTTGTACTATACCGCGGGTTCTGCGCATAACAGCGTATATTTATTCACTGACGGCGTCTTGCCATTTTACTCGCGTATTTACATTTGCGCGACTGCACTGCAGTGTGGCGAGCCCCGGTCAATAACGGCGAGTTAAAGGCGTGACTCGCGCCCCCGCGCTCTCCGGAGCGCGACGCGGTGCGCCGGCAGGGGGAAGACCACGGTCCCGCAAGTCTGGGTAATGAACCTATCAGCGTTATTTATTCCTCCCGGCAAACCGGCCTTTCTGTGACATACGGAGGCCTTCGCGCCGCGAAACGACCGCCCCCGGCACTCACACACACACACACACACACACACACTCACACTCTCTCTCTCACACACACACACACACACACATACAGTATACACACACACTCACACACACACACACAGCGCGCATCGGCGCATAGATATTTACGCCCGTTCTCAGGGCAACACACTAAACGTGATATTTATTATGAATGCATAATTTATATCGCAATGCATGCCTAAAATTGCACAAAATTATAAGCAGTTCTCACATTTGTCATTTGCTCTAGTGTGCAAGTAAGTAAAAAAATATGTTTCAGTGTTAATAGTTATCCATATCTTGTCATTTACTATAATAATAATACACACTTTTCTCATACTCCAAGCTCTTTACAATGAGGAGGGGGAAACTCACCCCAACCTCCACCAATATATATATAGCACCCACCAGGGTGATGCACAGCAGCCATTTTGCAACAGAATCCTCACCACACATAAGCCAAGGTGGAGAGAGAGAAAATTCTTAACCAGTTAAACTGGGGGATGATTCCTCAGTGAGTGGTCGAGACAGCCAGGTTGAGAAGTTAACCAGGAAACAGAGGGGAACCCCCAGCTCTCTGCCATGATTGTCATGGGACATTTAATGACCACAGAGAGTCAGGATGTCTGCCCAAAGTCTCCAACCGCACAGTGTCCCCATCACCGCACTAGGGGTTCATTTGACCAGAGGGAAGGTCGCCCCCTACTGGTCTACAAAGACCACTTCCAGCAGCAAATTAGTTTTCCCCAGAGGCCTCCCATCCAAGTTCTAACCAAACCCAGACTTACTTAGCTTCAGGCATTCAGCAGGATACATGGTGGCATGGCTGCAGGCTATTCATTCCTTTACCTAGAGGGGTATTCTTATTCCTCCTTGTCTTTAGGTATTCAAAGTTTCATTTTTTAGCATCACAAGGCACTTAGATGCATTTATAAATATGACCTGCCATTATGGAAACCTCTTCCGCAATATCGGAGCGTGCCACGACTCACAACAGCACCAACCACATGATATGGTCCCAACCGGTGCCGTAAATCACATGCGAAACCCCCTCTGCAACGGCACTGCAGCACCGTGCCGCATTCAAATGGCAGCCAAAGCCCTCAGCCTTTGATTTGAGGGATGATGGAAGGGTGGCTAATGGCACGTTGAGATCCTCTTGGCGTGCCTGATAAACAGTGCCTTTTTAACGCCGCGAAAGAAAGCGCTAACTGTATTTTTCAAAAAATAATGAATACATCTTTGCTGCAACCCCTTTTGCTAGTGGCACCCAGGGAGCCGTTTCAGATGTGCGATAGCTGCCACTTCTGGGGGGGGGGGGGGGGAATATGAATTATCAATGAATCCGTGGCCCACGCAGCTGAGCTCGCTCACATGTAGCGTGTCGCTGCTCTCCTCTCCTGAGTTCTGAGACAGAGGCAGAAATGGCAGGAGCCCGTTCGTCAAATTTCACCAAAGGGCTAAAGAAGCACAGCGCTCGCACACGAGCCTAGCTTAGCGGTCACGCCGACACACGACATGGCGCACGCACGGCATGATGGGAAACATAAGCTCCTTACAGGAAGGCACGAAAACCGCTGCGAGCGATGCTCTAAAGAAACGCTAAAAAAGCCAACATCCCGTTTTGTGGGTGGGTTCGGTGGAGCGCACCGTCTCAGCCTACGCCAGATGTCTGGAACCCACCTACTCTTTTCTTTCGGCGCTAATTAGGAGACAAAGATAGAAGCGGTGACATCACCAGAACCGCCGCAGAGAGACGATGTGAGATCTCACTTTGAACCAGGCTCGCGCTCTTGGAGCACGACGCAAGACACTACTCAGCCAGAAAAAATGGCAGGAAAAAAAGTATCAGTCTAAAACAGATTAACTCTAGGAAGGGGGGGAAAATCGTATTTGCCGTTAAGTGGAGATGCTTTGCAGAATATAAACTATGTGCAGTAACACAACAGAGCGCATTGTACTGAAAGGGTCAGAGAGACATTTATACCGCCATTGACCATGCTGCTGCACTCAAAATCCTCCAATGCTGAACAAAACAACAACTAATAAGTGAGTAACATGGGATATGCAGGCATGAGTTATGTAACTCCCAGAGGTGCCTCCTGTCAGCTCAGTCAAACCAGGACAAAACCACAGAGGAAGAGTGGATTCTCCATCGCATCTTTTAACGCTTAAATGTTTTTTTTTTTTGCTTTTTTTTTTGCTAATAAAACCTGTCTCAGTTGATTTTTCCCTGGTTTTAAACACATTCATGGAGTGGAATGAGAAGTTTGGTTTCAGCACAGGCAAATGAGAGGCTGTGGAAGAGTAGCATTATTTACATTAAGGGGAAATCACGTTTTTACTGCTTTGGGAAAAATGCACCAGCAAATGCGTTTCCTTTCAAAGCGTGCAGAGAATTGCCCTTGTTAATTGTCCGGAACATTTCAAACTCATTAATATTGCAGGAAGCCAATGCACACAGTGGCCAGGGCCTATCAGCGATATGGTAACGCCCTCGCACTGTGGAGTGGAGGACTGGACTGGAGTTTAGGATATGGCTTCCAGCTCCAGCAAGCGAAACACTGCTCATCGCCGTGTTTAACAAAATACATACAACGTATCCGTTCAAAAGCATCTCTTGTGAACTCCTATGAACTCCACCCCCCTCCCCCTCCCCCCCATGAAAGAGTAATCTAAAACTCTGCACACAGCACGCAGAATGAAATTTCTGCAGTCTTAAGCGGGATTAAACCGCAGCTCTCATCTGTCATCGACATTGCTCTCTCTCTCTCTCTCTCTCTCCTTCTCTATCTACCTTTGGCTCTATCTTTGTTGATGCTCTATCCACCCCCTCTTTCTCCCACTGTCTCTTTTCCCATCTCTCTCTCTCTCTCTGTTTCTCTCTTTCCCTGCCATTCCCTCTGTCTCTGTGCGTTCGGTCTCTTCGCGGTGTGGTTTGGGGTCCTGACGCAGGAGATTGGGGTTACCATGGGCGTGGCCGCACTATGCGACAGCAGGGGGGTCCCCGGGGGGTCGCTGGCCTTTTTGGGAAGCGGTGGCCAAAGCACAGTCGGAGCAGACAGTGATTACAGGCGGAACAGCGTGTTCCCTAAACGAGACGCGTACGTGCGAAAAGCAGGAAGAGCAGGAGGTCCGCAGCTGGTCATCCGGAGGCGTTCCGTAAGCCGCTTACGCAACGGCGCCGTGGAAACGGCACGCCGCCTGCCGATGGCGTAACCTCGCCTTCGCTTCGATTCGCCGACCTTCTGGCTCGCGTCTCCCTCCGTTATGAAAAAAAGTGTATTTAAAATCATGTGACTTAACCCCAGGACTAAAGCCGTGCCACAGATCACACTGAGGGTGTTGAGGGCACTCTGCCAGATTTGGCCACAGTCGGATAACTCCAGACACGAGGCTGTTTGACAGCGCCTGATTGGTCAATATAATAGGACAGTTGGAAGCAAGCAGTAGTTATAGTACGTAACCTCAGGACCAGGATTCTGATGAAAAACCCAAAACTCTTGCCAGGAATCCCTGAGGCAGTTCAAGATTTGAAGTATAGCTATATGTATATGTGTATGTATATATATACACTGGTGTGTAAACATTTAGAAGCATATACACACAACAGCGCCGTAGTTATGCATTGACATCATCAAATAAGTCGTCAGATTCTTGCATTTGCCTTGTGAAAAGAAAGGCATTCAGAGAGATGACAAGGAGGATGAGTTGGACCAGACTGAGGAACAGCATGTGGTTTAACAATGCACTGCTGCACATAAAAACGCTGCTGAATTACTAAGTCAGAGGTTTGGCTTGTTAGTCCCAATTACCTTTGTCTAAGTCTGTCATTCAAAAATTAAAGGCTAGCCCTGAACTAGCCTTCTTATTTATTCAGCAGATGAGCTTTTCCAGAGTGATTTACACAGCATACACATTTACACTTATGCAACTGAACAGTTAGTGAAGCAGCTCAGACTAAATTCCTCGGCTCAAGAGTACATCAACTGTGCCCGGCCTGGGACTTGGAACCTGCAGCCACCGAGTGATGAACCCATTTTTAAGATTTGAAGAATCTCAGAGTGACGTTCTGAAGCAAACGTTGGAGCTCGTGTAAGAGATGGTGACTGCAGAATGAGCCTCTAATTAGATTAATGAGATGGGACCTGCTGCAGTCCCACAGGGTTGGGGCCAGGGGGCGCTGCACTAAATCATCCCTGTATTACCGAGCCAACAGCAGGCTAGTGACCCTGGAGGGCCGGCACAGGGATGGAGGGCCGGCACAGGTCCCGCATGCGTCGCCGTGGTGAAGTCCCACGTGTGCCATGTTACATGGGGCTGCACATTACTGCTATACACTGCTGTCATCGGCTACCGCAATCCATCCTCGGCAACCAATCGAACGGTGGCTCCCATGTGTACCATGTTACATTGGGGCTGCGTATTACTGCTATGCACTGCTGTCATTGGCTACTGCAATCCATCCTCTGCAACCAATCCAACAGTGGCTAATGCAAGTGAGAATGCCATTATCATTGAGACTGTGTCAGTATTTCTTTTAAAGGGACTTATAAGGTGAGCCACAGTGAATAAGCTTGTAACCTAAAAGGTTGCAGATTCAATTTCAGGTAGAACATTGTACCCTTAGGCAAGGTGCTTAACCTGAATTGTTTCAGTAAATATCCAGTCGTATAAACAGATGCTATGTAAAAATGGGGGTAAAAGTAGGATAAGAGCATCTGCTAAATGCTAATGCAATATAATGTGTACCGTTAAACTTCAGAACAAATTCTGTCATAGGTAACAGATGGCCACAGGGTGGAAAAGAACAGAAAGTGAAAAGTGAAATTCCTTTCTGATACATTTGCTCACAGACAGACAGTTATTCACAATTATTCATGCATGTAAGGACCTGCCAGAATCACCAGTGATCTTATGATTCCAGTCACACTGATCTCATGATCCCAGCTGCAGTGATCTTACGATTCCAGTCACACTGATCTCACGATCCCAGCTGCAGTGGTCTTACGATTCCAGTCAAAGTCTGAATGATCTTATGATTCCACTCACGGTCAAAGTGATCTTATCATAATGCTTTGGTCTCAAGATCAAAAGCTGATTGTTTCACCCTTCACTGTTCTGCCATTTTAATCATTGTGCTTACCACATGATACGATGCCTGCTGTCATTTAAAGACATTTTATAAAGTTATCAGGATTATAATTAAAGTGCAGTTATTAGATACAGTACTTCAGTTTACGCATTCTTAATCTTTTGGGTAAGTCAGGCTTTTGCAGGTGTACTGGAAGCAGAGGTGTATCCGATGCCTTAAAAGAACACTGTTAGGATCTGACCCAGTTTCTTTTGCAGGGAGGCTGCAGTTTTTCTTTTACAGTGCAGGTGTCAAGGGAGGGACCGCTGATAGCCCAGATACATCCGCAATCTTTCTGAGCTTTAGCGGAGTCGCCCCTTTAAATTTCAACCGGCGACCGTCCCTTTTAAGGACACCAGCACAGTTTAAATAAATGATGCCTCCCCTCACCTAACTGCAGGAGAAGGAGCATGACATTTGTGAAGAGAAGCTACTGGTCAATTCAGAAGACTGAGTCCCTGCCTACTCCTGTGACACTTTAAAGGCAGTGCCCCACCCTGGAGGAGTTAGCGAACAGGTAGCATATAAGCTATGCTCATACGATTCATATTTATTATTTTCTTAAACAAATTTTCCCCCTTGTTTCCCTTTTCCCAAATTTGGAATTGCTGCTTGCACCTCTTGGCTTGGCCAGCTGTATACCAGGAATGCAGTACAATTCTCTGTGGGCCACTGGGTATTTTACACTCTACACGCCACACAGAACTACAGGAGAGAGTTAGCACCAGTCAGTGGAGAGTATATCTCTCACTGCCAATAGCTGGGGGTGCCTGATGGATCATTGAGAGGAATTAGTGTAGCGGCAACCCAATAACCCCCACTGGCCAACATCAACCCACCCCTCCCACCTGGCACAACCATCACCCCAGATTTTCCTCAGCAGAGAGTTCAGGTGAATTCAGTGTCGGTATCACAGTTAGTAGATTGGTAATGTGCCCCACTGGATACTGAGCTACATCTGACTCCCAGGTAGGGATACTGGTAATTGCAAGTCAGGGCACTATAAATCTAGCCCAGCATAATAGTGTTACCGGCTGCCCATGCGGAAAAGCTAGGATTAGTCCATTAAGGATGGAATAATGTGTCACGGACTGCTAGAAACAAGAAAAAATCAACCTTAACACAGGCAAATTGTGCTCTGTGTGTGTTCTATGTTCTTGAGTGTGTGGGTGTGTGAGTGTGTATCAGAGTGTGCGTGCATGTGTGAGTGTCCGTGTGTGTGCATGCGTGCGCGCATGTGTGAGTGTGCGTGTGTGCATGCGTGCGCGTGTGCGTGTGTGAGTGCGCACAGGCGTGTGTGTGTGCGTGTGTGTGCATGCGCGCGCGCGTGTGTGAGGGCGTGTGTTTGTGTGTGTGTTTATACCTGGCTCTGGTAAACCATGTTCCTCAGGAGCAGCTCACAGTGCTCTGGGGCTCAGCCTCAGCGCCCCCTCTCTGCAGTGCTGTGGAGCGCTTCTGAGGGCAGATGAGGAGACGTGTGATCCATCGATCCGAGCGCTCCTCTGCAGCTCTGGAGGAAAGCAACACAAACACAGACACTCAAGCGGTGGAAAGGTCACCAGGCACACTGCCCGAAGCAACGAGCTCTTCCTTAATCCACCTTTACATTTTTATTTCCTGCACGTGAGCAGAGCTCGGAACAACCTGCAACTTATTCACACAGAGAGAGAGCTGTCAAAATACAGAATATAGACTGCCAGGTCAAATCCTCCTAATCCTGCAATGACATTTTGTCCTCAAGAACAATATATTCTACTACGGAGAAACCTACACGATAAGAGACATTCAATAAAAAATAAAGTTATATTTTTGAAAATATTTTCACTGCAACATGTTTTTGTCATCCAAGACTCTTGTATTCTGCCAAAAAGAATTAAAATAAACTTGTTTTCTACCAATTCTCAGTAGGATGCAGTCGAAGCAGTTGGGGTGTTGAGAACCAGTCCTGACATAATGCGATTGTTTCTAGAGACTAAATTAGGTTGGGTCTTAATGCCGGAGTATGGGCTAAAACGTCAACCATTCTCCTGTTTTATGGTCTTGTGCTAAGTTCATTTCAGCAGCTGTGATGTTATCATGGCAGGAAAGAAAAAAAAAATATTACTGGGCTGCCAGGTGTTTCATTCTGCCAAACGGGGATGGGTATTGGAATTAGTTTTTGAGTGCCTGAGTAACCAAGGGAACTGGAGCTCTTGGTTGTGTTTGGTGTTACGCTTTTAGGGGTGAGCAGAGACGACTCTATCTGTTTGGGGGCGGGCGATATATCGGTCCTGCACCGTTATTCAATAAATAAATGCATCCGTCATTGTGTTGACAAATGTATCAAATGGGTGTTTATTGTGCACCACAATTTCTGTCGTAATGCTCACTTTTTCCACTTATCTCATTTTCCAAATATATCATCTGAACATCGTTAGTGAACTTTGTGAAGAAAAACAAACAAGCAGAGATCGCCCGACGTCACACTCGAAGGTAGACATTTGCAATTCAAATGTTTGAGGGATTTTTGGGAGGATGCTCTGATGTTTTTCAGTTTGAATTAATATAATAATATCTTCTTAAACGAATTAGTTTTATTTTCTAACGTCATATTGTTTAGCATGACAAAAACACAGCTGAAAAAAATATTGTTTCAGCCTTTTACAGAAACATAAAAGGCTAAAATGGTAGTGGGTAATGCTACCCAGGTGACATGATTGCAGACTGAATTACTGCATTATTGCTTGGTAAAAATGTAAAAATGTACCAGAAAAGCTCTGTCAGCCTCAGGAGTGTGCTCCATAATGTTCGAGACAAAGACTTGCTCTGTATTGTTAATAGTGGAAATGCATTGTTAGTCGGGGGAAATGCTGGTTGGCAGTGTGAGTTGTGTAATCCTGTATACCAGCGCAAACCACCCCTTTTTCCAAGCGGCTGTGATGTTGGAAGGGGAACGCTGCAAGAGTGACGGGCGAAATTAGGTCAGCTCATTTAATTTAATTCAGTTTACCCAGAGTTCCCCTTCCCTGCTCTTCCCGGTCACAGGGCAGACTCCGCAGAAGCAGCAGCGGTTCGGTTCCTCCTCAGCAGGCCGGTTAATGACCAGGCCATCACGAGCGCCGCTCCGACACGCCTGCGGCTGGAGCCCGGCTCAGCGCCCGAGCGCCAACCCCCCCCCGAACCCCACGCCCCACCCTGTCCTGCCGCCGCTTCCCGTTTGCCCGCCCCATCTCTTGCGAGCTGAGAGCCACGTCCGTCAGCAGCGCCGGTTATTAAGTTTTAATGTTGCACTGCTGACGCATACCCCCACCCCCACCTCCACCCCCGCACCTTCAAAATCGTGACTCTTTTCCAAACAGGGCGCCGCACCCTTCGGCTGCAGAGAAGTTTCCAAATCCAGCATCAGTGCACACCCTGAGCTGGAAACAGAGCGGTCCTTCCTATCTAATATACATCTGAGGCTGCCCACAAGCACTGCTCAATGCTGGACCAGAGAAGTCCATGCAAGGGACATTGTGCTGAGGGAAAACTTATTTGGGGGGGGGGGGGGATTCACTGTTTGTTGCAGCCCCCTTGACCCTGAGCACCGGTCCAGCCATCTGCCCCCGCTGTCATCCAGGAAGCTTTGCAGGGACAGGCCCTTTCCCACCGTGCTCCAATGCAGCAAAGCATCATGGGACCATAATGGCATAGCATAGCATAATATAGCATCCTTTGATGACACAGCCACATTGCTTTCGGCAGTTAGGCTAGCATTAGGCCCATCTAATGAGTTCACTGAGTTCACTGTGTTAAATGTCATTTGCTTACATTGAGGCGTTTGAGTTCACGGCCTGGGCAATGGTCAGACAATCATCAAATCAATTTCCACCGACATAAAAAAATAACCCGGGTGACTTTGCGGAATTAAACAACAGCCTCCTGGCAGTGGGTGTCTGTGGCTTTGCTGGGCACAGCCCACCAATCACACGAGGCCTTACAAGACCCACACGCACTCTGACAGCACGGCTCGGAGGAAGAAAGAGTGCAAGTGCACATCGGGAGGGAACGCCAGCAATTGTGCATTCCTGGTGCCCCTCCGGCACCGGGCAAGCAATGAAGCAGCGCTCTCAAATCAGCGAAATGAAACCATATGTCTGCGGCACGGAGACGGACAGCTGGGTAGCCTGTGAGGAGCGGAGAATTGATTGCAAGCAGGGTCTGACCGACATGATCTCCCTGAGGGGCTGAGTGGGGGGTGGGGGGTCTGAATTTCCAATTACTCTGTAGAATCGGTAGCTCCTACCCTTTTCGCTCAGAGCACTTATAGCGCCGATCGCACGCTGATTCTGCCCAGCGATTCGTGAATGAGGGGGGCGAGCGCCGAGCCCACCAGATTAGTGTGAAGGCGCCGCGGAGAGGGCGGACTGGGGACGGGCAAGGCGCCAGCGCGGAGGGACGGGCAAGGCGCCAGCGCGGAGGGACGGGCGCGGCCCTGGAGGAGAGGCGCTAATGAGCCCGGGGCCGATAATGAGACAGTCAGAGAGAGAGAGGAGAGCGCATGCTGAGAGAAACACACAGCAGCAGCACGCCGTCCTCCATCCAGACGCACACGCTAACACACAGCAGCAGCACGCTGTCCTCCATCCAGACGCACGCGCTAACACACAGCAGCAGCACGCTGTCCTCCATCCAGACGCACGCGCTAACACACAGCAGCAGCACGCTGTCCTCCATCCAGACGCACGCGCTAACACACAGCAGCAGCACGCTCCCCCTCATCCAGACGCACACGCTAACGCACAGGAGCAGCACGCTGTCCTCCATCCAGACGCACACGCTAACACACACGCTAACACACAGCAGCAGCACGCTCCCCCTCATCCAGACGCACACGCTAACACACAGCAGCAGCACGCTGTCCTCCATCCAGACGCACGCGCTAACACACACGCTAACACACAGCAGCAGCACGCTCCCCCTCATCCAGACGCACACGCTAACACACAGCAGCAGCACGCTGTCCTCCATCCAGACGCACACGCTAACACACAGCAGCAGCACGCTCCCCCTCATCCAGACGCACACGCTAACGCACACGCTAACACACAGGAGCAGCACGCTGTCCTCCATCCAGACGCACGCGCTAACACACAGCTGCAGCACGCTCCCCCTCATGCAGACGCACACGCTAACACACAGCAGCAGCACGCTCCCCCTCATCCAGACGCACACGCTAACGCACACGCTAACGCACACGCTAACGCACAGCAGCAGCACGCTGTCCTCCATCCAGACGCACGCGCTAACACACAGCAGCAGCACGCTCCCCCTCATCCAGACGCACTAACACACTCACACATGCTAACAAAAGTTATTTTAAGGGGGGGGGGGGGGGCGGGCAACTAACACATACAAGCTAACAAACACCCTAACACACACACCACTTACAGCACCAGCCCAGTTCCCCTCACACATACGCTAACACACACTAACATACACACGCATACAACACCAGCACGCTCCCATCATGCACACACACGCACACACTGTCTCTATTTCAAATTGGCTTTTTTGGCTTGGCAAGTACAGTACATGCTCTTGTATGTTGCGAAAGAAAATTCTGAAATTATAGGAAACAAATGAAACAAGAAAAGAAAATGGCAAGTAGGCTACATTATTCATCATTTATATTAATGTTCTTTAAAAATTAATATTGATGTTTTTTCTTATTATTTGCATCACTACTCTCATTTTCCCTCGCAGTCTGCATCTCCTCCCTGTCTCCTTTCTCGCACACTTTAACGACAGCAGTTCTGCATTATATACTATAATTAATGGACTCTCGCTGGTTCCCGGTACACCATCCCGCAGGTTCAAAGGTGTTCGTTAGCAGCAGCCTGCGTTAGTCATGTCTGTGATTTGGATTGTTTAAAAAGACATGTCACCACTGACCTTTAATTAAAAGAGCAGCAGACCTGTGAGGGGGAAGTACTCTCCGTCGGCATAGGATCATTTGTGCCAGAGGCTTGCATAACAGCATAAAATCACTTTCAGGATCCATATAAATCTCTAATCTCTCTGCAGGAAAGAGACGTTATTAAGACCCCAACGCTTCCGCTTGCGTTAGGTCTGGAGCGTGAATCTCATTCATGAACCCGATGGCGATAATAAGGTTCGGCATGGTCGTGGCTTAAAACGCAGGGGAACATCGCGAACCGTGTTCAGGGATCTCATTCGCAGTAATAATCGCGGGGGCGGCGGCGAGGAGCCCGGAGGATAAAGGCGGCGTTCGCGGCCAGAATGGGCCAGAGCTCTATCCGCTTGACGTAAAGAGCGCAGCTGTGTGACGGATTAGCAGGGAAATCAGTTCCGGTTTCCATGATCCTATTAAACCAATACAATTTGAATATGTAATCTGGTGCGGAGAGTGAAATCATTATTAAACGCAAGACAGCATTTTAATAAGCCATTAAGAATTTATCCCCATTGTGCATGGGGTTTACTTGATTCGGAAATTATCCAATTTATTAAGGAATAACCAAGAATATCTTTAAAAGGTATTCATTCAATAATATTCAGGTATCATTCAACAGGATGTGACATTACAGTGCAAAGCATTTTTTGCAAACATAACCTAAATGATGTAAAGTGGTATTTTCGTTTAGAAAGAACTCCTGTGTTGATGTATAAAATCTGTTTTTCATTCACTTCCCTCATGAGCAAATTCTTCACAGTTCTGAATGTGTTAAAGTAGTACTGTAATGGGCTTTTCAGTGAAACATTCACACATTCTTTGCAATTGTTCCAATTGCCCATCGCATGTTTCCAAAAAAAGCACCACTCTGTTCTCTAGAGAGAGAAGATTTATTGATAGGATAACTGATCTGTTGACATATTGTACCTTTCTATCTTTTGTGAGGTCATGTGTTGCCTAGGTAATTTCATGTTTGCGAACAGAGCGAATTGCAATATGACTGGGTCTTTCCTGGACAATCCAAGCAGACAATCCCTAAGAGTCTGAATTAAGTAGTAATGGTAGCCATTAAAAATAAAAATGAATGTGTGTGTGTGTGTGTGTGCATGTTTGCCTGTGTGGGTGTGTGTGTGTGTCTGCTTGTGTGGGTGTATGTGCGTGCGTGTGTGCATGTACGTGTGCAGGTGTGTGTGTGTGTGCAGGTGTGTGTGCTTGTCGCGTGCCTGTGTGAGCTCAGCCAGCGGCTGTGCAAACACCTGGACAGGTGCTGGGGCCGTTTGTTTCCCAGCAGTGGGGAGGGCGGGTGGGGAAACTGAGCTATAGGCTCACCTGCACCTACACCTACAGAGCCAGAATGTCTCCCAGAGGAGGAGTGAGAGGAGTAACCTTTCAGAGGCGTGAAGCATGTGCAGCCTACTTCTGCTCACTGTTCCTGCTGGGCTCTCCATCTCTCTGCAGATACTCCCTAAATCTCGATTTCTCACGTTTTTTTTTCCCTCCAACTTTTCCAGGCGAACACATTTGTCCTTGCCTCCGCGTGTGCGTAGACGTGACGTACGGGCGCTGACGAAAGTGTTCTCTCTCTTTCAGATTCCGAATGCGGTCTTGTGCTGTAGCGAACAGAGGGAGGTAGAGCGCCAAGATTGCGGGAATCACTGAAAAGGCCGGGCTCAAAAATCGGGGACTAGAGCGCGACAGCGAAGACGCTTCGGGAATTTGAGGAAGGCGTGTTTTTCCCCGGCGCCCGGAAGGCGAATCCCAGCCCACAGAACTCAGACGGCGCGTTGCCGCAGGAGGGAGGGCCACGCCCGCATAGCCCGGCAGCGGCACCGCTAAAATGGCCGACCCGTACCAGAACAGCGTGTACCAGCAGGGCGGGGACAACACCTACTCCACCTTCGGCGATGGCGGCCCGGACGGCTACGGCTACGGCGGCGGCAGCGAGTACCCGGCGCAGGACGAGGACGCGGCCAGCGACGCCACCGAGGGCCACGACGAGGACGACGAGATGTACGAGGGCGAGTACCAGGGCATCCCGCACCCCGAGGAGGTGAAGGCGGCCCAGCGGGCGGCGCGGGCGGCCCAGCGGGAGAAGGCCCGGGCCGCCGGGGAGGGCGGCGCCCGCCAGGAGCGGGAGGAGCTGGCCGACCAGTACGAGGCCATCATGGAGGACTGCGGGCACGGGCGCTTCCAGTGGACCCTGTTCGTGGTCACCGGCCTGGCGCTCATGGCCGACGGCGTGGAGTGCTTCGTGGTGGGCTTCGTCCTGCCCAGCGCCGAGAAGGACATGTGCCTGTCCAACGCCAACAAGGGCATGCTGGGTAAGTGTCAGCGGTGACGTCATTAAAAGCACTCAACCAACAGAATTCAGACTGCATATGAACCATGAATGCTAACCTAAGTTCTGAGATAGGCTTCACACTCAGGAGTACACGCTTTTCATCATTATACCCTCTGAAATCGGCATACGGTGAAAATGTTATCAAGATAAATAAAACGAAATGTATTATCAAGATATTGTAACGCCTCACAATATATGGACATATACACTATACAATTATACTTCATATAATTATTGCACAATTTCAGATATTGCAATGTATTCTTTTAAATAGACTACGGTGAAATAAATATGATTTTTGAAAAAAGTCCACATATTTATAATATATTGTGGTTTGCTACTCTATTTCCAGTGCATGTACAATAGTTGCATAAGGTGATAATACTAGTAACAAAGAACATTTAAATGATGTAAAAGCTTGTCTTGAGCATTAAACCTGCGCCAGGGCCTGTTTTGCCTTGTAGCTCATAATGGAGGAGACGGGGATTTGGACAAGCGACACCTGATCCTAGGTCAGCACTACTGCGAGCACTAATGCTACATGAACGACACCCCAGCTCTGAATTTCGGCAAAACAATCTCATCGCACCTGATCGTACATAATATCAAACGTGTCCTTTTTGCGTGCTGGTGTGATTTTGACAAACCTAAAAAAAACGGATTGTGAGAATCGGTCGGCAGGGGAACGGCGGTGTCTGCTGAGCAGAGGGGGAAAACTGCGCCTTTGAAGCACGGCTCTGAGGTAAGCCGGGCGGAGCCGCTAACGCCGCCGTCGATTTGCCGATTCGTCTGCCCGCGTCCCCCCCCCCCGCCTCTCATCGACGCGCGCCTGCCTAACGAGGGAGGCAGGGCGAGCGATCTCGCGCCCCTCGGCGAAAAAACGAAACAAAACCAGGAATAAAATGCGGGAGGCTCGCCAGAGTGACGGTAGTCAACGAGAGCGTGCGCACGCTGCGTTTGGCCCCCAGAGCAGCGAGGGGGCCCCCAGCTCTCCGCCTCACACAGGGGGAGGGGCCTGAACCTCACCACGGCAACACCGTCACCGTAGAGTTCTGTTTTGACCGGCAGCTTACTAACTTACGAATTGAATTCTTCTTATTCCTTCGGAGAGAAGAGTGGCTTCACCCTTCTGGCGATAAAACAATCTGACCCCTCCCCCTGAATCTCAAGTGCTTTTAGGAAGGAAGGAGGACAAAATTAAATTGCACAAAGCAATAAAACAAAGCACATAAAGTGTGTGTGTGTGTGGGGGGGGGGGGGGGTGTAGTAATGAAGTGGAGGGTATTAGGAGGTGTCGGGTGTCTGGAGGTCTCCATGGCGATGCGGGCAGGGCGGGATCGTCGGGGAGAAGAGCAGCGGGAGTGGGTTCGGTGTCCTGCTCCGGGCGCTGAGTCAGCAGGTGCTGAGGAAACTGATCACCTCTCCGCTGACCTTGGCTGAGAAATGAACAAACACGCTGCTGCCCTCCCACAGTACAGCTGGCTTAATGTTCCAGACTCATCACCATTAACGCACAATAATACACTTTTTCAACCCTAAAATCTCTGTCTTCCACCCCTCCCTGTCTCTCTTTCTGTCTTTCACCTCTCCCTGTCTCTCTTTCTCTTTCTTTCACTCTCTCTGTCACTCAGTCACTTTTATTGCTCTTTATCTTATTCCCCCTTGATCACACTGTATATATTTGTTGCTTTCTGTCTTTCTGCTTCTATTCATCTCTCTCTTTCTCTCTCTGTCCCTCATGCACACACACACATACACACACACAAAACAATTCTTCTGTGTAAAAATAGGGAAAAACATCCATAGCTTTATTGGAGCACAGTCTGTATTATATATGCAGTAGTATTGTTTTTCAGATGCTGAGATCATTTTCATAAAATGCTTACAGTGCTTTACACAGGTTTGATATTTTCATATAAATTCTGCTATATATATATACATATTTTATACAAATGTTGAGACTGTGTGGTACAGTTTATAGGGTGATAAGACTCATATATGAACCCCTGTGTTGCCTGGATCTCTATTCCCCTCCATGGCCCTTCCTGTGCTGTGATTCTGTCTCTATCTGCTATTCTGTCTGAAAAAGTGGGCGGACTGAACTTTCCTTTAAAAAAAAAAAAGAATACATAAATACCATATCCATGGCAACTTGGATACGTTAGAAATATCCACGTATTATCCAGAGATTTGAACCTGTAACCTTGGTTACAGGCCCAGGTCTCTAAGCACCGTGCCAACAACCCTCTTCATTTAAAGAAAATGCCAGGAAAAACCGAAAAGTGCTCGCACTGGGTGTGGCTAGCTAAAGGTCCTGGATGCAGTGTCGGCTCCCCAGTCCAGCAAAAAAATGCAGCAGAATGAGTGGAAAAGGTCCAACAGACATGTAGCAATGTGGCTACACTTCCTGACCAGATGCAGAATAAATTTATATTTCATATTCTTGCTGTAATCGGCTGACAAATTCTTAATGCTAGGTGGCAGATATGATAACTTCATGAATTCATGTTCACTTTTCGGGGTGATTGGATGCTGTTGGTTTCATCATTAAGGATGATTTGTTCTCTGTACATATGTAAGTAACCATAAGCCAGCTGTACTGTACGTGACAGTTTCATGATGATATAGGAAAATTACAGCCCTGAGGTGATTCGTTTATACAACAGGGTTTTTTAATTTCCTGACTGCACCGGTGCCAAGTTTGGCTGGGAGACTATGGAGCGAAGCGCGATTAGCCGTAGCGTCACCCAGGGAGGGAGGGGTTTAATCAGCAGGGCCTTGTCAATCAAGATGGACGGCTCTGTTTGATTGGGCGTCTAACTGCATAAGCTGAGTGAAGAGTATTGGAGCGCGGTGTGAGCGCGGCTCAGCTGGCAGACCGAGTGAAAGAGGCAGCAGGGGGGCAGCACGTGTTTTAGCGGCCAGACGGGTGCGGCTCATCGCCCGTCATCTGACCAGGGAGCTGTTGCAGAGACAGGAAGGGAGCTATCAAACACAAAAACGGAGGATGAAAGAGGGAGGAGTAAAAAAAGAGAGGAGCAGAAGGGTGAGGGCGAGAAAACGTGAATGGGCCTCCGCTCCTCTCGAAGCTCCGCCTCCAGATCGTGACTCTGATCAGAGCGGCGTGTGACCGTGCCAAACTGACAGCCGCACGAGGGCGGGGGGGCGGGGGAGCGCCGGCGTCCATATGGACGGCCGGGACCCCCACGTCTCTTTCACTTTTCGGACTGCAGCCTCCTCCCCCCCCCCCACGCCCCCCGCGGTGGCACCATCTGGGGTAGCATCTCGTGAAAAAGCGTGACGCCAGAAGAGGTGGGCGGGGCCGGGCAGCCGTACGTTTACCGCCGACACTGAGCCCTCTCTGGGGCGAAAGCTACACCGCATCAAAAAAACAAACAAACAGTTTATTAATCATTCACTGACAGGGGTCGTAAGTTACTGAACCTGCCACTGTCATTTGGACGCATTGATCTAACTGGTGGCTCGCGTTCTGTTTCCCTAAGCTGTCTCTAAGCTAATTTTTGAAGCCTTATTTTCAAAAATAAAGTTTCAAAAATCAAAACTCGGGGAGAATCTCTGGTCTGAAATACAATGAACACACCAGAGAACATTCGTGGGCTCCCTCAAGAGTCACTTTGGAGCAATAAAAGCTAAGTTTGTAGTTCCGAGTGACTTCCACCATATTTAATGTCTGTGGGTTTCTCAGCAATGTCATTAGCGCGCGCAAAGCTCTTTCCCAAGGAAACGCTCCTCTAATCGCATCGCCTGCCACCGAACGTAATTCAGACTCGGTCATTAACTTTCTTATTTCCTTTCTTTGCGCATTTCGTAATGGTGTTTTATGCAGTGCATTCTTAGGGCATCGTAAAAAAAAAAATGAAAATGAAAATCCCTCAAAATGGCGACGGACCGTCAAAAAGGCCGTCGGGAAAATCGCTGAGCTTCAAACCGACGCGGTATATCTCTTGCGCTGACCGTGTGCTGTCACTCCCCTGTCTGACGACAGTTGGCCCATTTACTGAATGATGTACCCACAGCCATTCAGAGGCCAAGTAAATCTAATAATCTCTCACATCATGGGCTGCCTTCTCCTTGCACCGGCTGTTGGGATTTTGGTGTCTATTGGGAGAATTTGGTGGCAGAAAACAACAACAACAACAACAACAACAAAAAACCTGATGTGTCCTTCTTCAAAAGGCAAAAACTGTAGTCAGAGGCATAGTTGTCAGCTTGACAACATGTTATGCGCCATTTACTGTGAATGTGAGTTCAGAGGATTTACAAAACGAAGGGATTGAAATTAATAAACCTACAAATTATGCAGCTAATAATCATTGCTTAAATGCTAAAAATGCTTTTGTTTGGCTTCTCAAGTCCTGAAAGGCAGCCATAGGGCTCTTATAAAATGCAGTCCAAGGTTTTAAAAAACATTAGTGACTGTTACTAATGGGGACTTCAAGATCTAAAAGGTTTATGACAGCTGAACAGCGTACCTGATAACATACCTCTTAACAACCACTCTGAGCCCCTTCAGGCTCAGTTCACATAATGTGACCAAATCGAGTGTTTGTGGCCCCGTGAATGACATCATGGGTCGGCTTTTTTATGGAAAACAGCTTTTAATTGTTTCTCAACGTAGTTTTAAAGTCTGACTCTGGTTGCCATTTAGCTGTTATACACACTGCAGAGCCCAGAAAAGGGGGGTTTTCAGAGGCACTGACTAAGGATATTGGCAGGTGTCTGCTATTTACCACTCTCTGAAAGACCACAAGGATAACAAGTGGAAACACTATGGGTATGATCTGGAGAGAAATCAATTATTAAAATGTTTGTGAAGAAAAATGCCTTACAGCTCCATATAGCCCTTACCTCTGTCCCACTTTACCTGAAAATAATCGATTCAGGACTGGGACTTAAACATGAGCAAAGGGCTTGTGGGGGGGAGGCTAGCACATTTTAATGCTCGTCTAGCCCACCAGGGCAGTAAAAAAAACTGAATTACACTTTACCTGAGAATAAAGAGAGAGAGAGAGAGTGCCCCCTGGTGGAGTCTGGGATGAACTGATTCTGTTGTCCGGGCATGCGGCCACAGACTGGGCTATTGATGTTCCTGCAGCAGCGGTATTCAGTGGTACCGAGAATTAACTATGCTACCTGCTGATCATTGTTTATTGATTGAAGTAAGGATGCTGTCCTTTCCAGCGAAGGAAAGGTGTCTGTTTCTCATGTTCATCAGCACACATCTCACCACCTCCATCTCCACGTCCACTCTCTGAACACGAATTGGAGGCAAAGAAGAAAAATGGAGGATGCTCTGAAATGATGTGATGGTGACTGCTAAAATTTAAGGCCACCTGTGGCATTTTTATGATCGAACCGGAATAGTGTTTGGTTGGCCGAATGAATCACCCGTGAAAGGGGCCATTTGCATTGCTTGTTTCACGCAGGAGGCGTCCAATGAAGCACCTTCCCTAGGGTTAGCTCTCATTACTCATTCTTCGCGACGTTGTGCCAGCAAAGCAAATTTATTTTTAAGTTGTAATTGGATGGGCCAGCAAACAATGGTGATAAATTATCTAGAAAACAGTGTCACGGGCCCTTTTATCTATGTGTTGAAGTAGCAGAGCATGAATGCACCGACGCTATAAAGCAAAAGATGTACGGCAGGGACAGGACAGTATTACACAGAGGGCCATTTAGCACATTTTAAAATTCACTGTGCTGCAAACCGACTCGTGTTGGCGCACCAGCTTAAATCAGATCTCCATAACACCTACGCAGATCTGCTGACTTTTACAACGCACTCCTCGGCTGCAATACCGATTGATTAGAAAGAACCATCCGGATGAAGTAAAGATTCAAAGCACTTCAGACATAGGGGAACGTGACCCGTACGCTAAGATGGGAGTCTGCATAACTGACATCGATGGGCGTCTGGGAAGATTTATTGATAGTTTTCCACAAGCGACACCTCACAAAAATGTTTATCGGCAGACTGGTTCTGTTTTTTTTTTTTTTTTTAAACTTCAATCTCGAACCCACTCAGACTGGTGCTTGGGTATTCACATGCAAGCAGTGATCTCTCAGATGAAGCCATCGCCCCCACGGGGTACATAGTGTCAGTTCCACTCTTTGAATAGCCTCTCCATTTGCATCCGCATGTAAGGGACCGGAAATATCACTCAGGGCAATAAAGAAACAGAGGACAGAGAAGAGAAAGGAAGCGCTCAAAATAAAAAAAAAACACAGATAAAAAAGAAATTGATATAGAAATAAAAAAGCAGGACGAATGAAATGGAGTCCTGCCACCTGAACAGAAAAACAATAATAAAACAATCTCTCCCTCTCTCTCTCTTTTCTCTCATTCCCTCTCTCCCGCAGGGTTGATAGTGTACGTGGGGATGATGGTGGGGGCGTTCGTGTGGGGCGGTCTGGCGGACGCGGTGGGCCGCAGGAAGTGTCTGATCATGGCGCTGGCCATCAACTGCGTCTTCGCCTTCCTGTCGTCCTTCGCCCAGGGCTACGGCTTCTTCCTGTTCTTCAGGCTCTTCTCGGGCATCGGGTGAGACAGGAAGAGGGGTCCCAGGGGGGCCCAGGGACCCTCAGGGGGAGGAGAGCAAAGCAGGGACGCTGGCTACGCTAGCCGCTGCCCGAAATGGGCTGGCCTCTGTGGGAATGAAATGTCACCTGTTCTCTCGAGTAACGGTTGGAGAAACACACCTCATTCCCACAGCGCTGGAGCGATTAAATAAGGCGTCATGGCAAAGTTTAACTCAGTGATCTGTGCAATCTTGAAAAAAAAATGTAGCAGGAAAAAAACTCCAGGCTACATGTTTAATTACCGAGTCATGCAGTGGCACAGCCCCGGGTTCTGGTGCTGAGTCATGCAGTGGCACAGCCCCGGGTTCTGGTGCTGAGTCATGCAGTGGCACAGCCCCGGGTTCTGGTGCTGAGTCATGCAGTGGCACAGCCCCGGGTTCTGGTGCTGAGTCATGCAGTGGCACAGCCCCGGGTCCTGGTGCTGAGTCATACAGTGGCACAACCCCGGGTCCTGGTGCTGAGTCTTACAGTGGCACAGCCCCGGGTTCTGGTGCTGAGTCATGCAGTGGCACAGCCCCGGGTCCTGGTGCTGAGTCATACAGTGGTACAACCCCGGTTCCTGGTGCTGAGTCATACAGTGGCACAGCCCCGGGTCCTGGTGCTGAGTCATACAGTGGCACAACCCCGGGTCCTGGTGCTGAGTCATACAGTGGCACAACCCCGGGTCCTGGTGCTGAGTCATACAGTGGTGCAGCATAGAATCAAGATACTGTAAGCTCTCGCACACTTGCACTAAAGAAGCAACTGAGCACACCTGACTAATCAGAAACACCTGTGAAGCCATTTGTCCCAAACACTATGGTGCCCTGAACTGGGGGAGAGGGGGCTATGCATAAAAAGTGCCGTTATTTCTACATGGTGAAACCAAAATGTATTAAAATACCCACATTTGCATTGTTTGATTTCAAATCTAAAATTATAGAGCACAAAGTCAAATAAAGCAAAAATATGGCTTTGTCCTCTATAGTGTTCTCTGGGCTTACTCAAAGACAGAAATCAGTATCTTTACTATGGTGTTTATCAGTGATGCCCTGTTTGAAATACGCTTGTTTATGGGAAACAGTGTGTAACTATGAATTGTCCTGTGTTCCTCTCCCCCAGCATCGGGGGCTCAGTCCCCATTGTGTACTCCTATTTCTCTGAGTTCCTCTCCATGGAGAAGAGGGGCGAGCACCTGTGCTGGCTCTGCATGTTCTGGATGGTGGGCGGGCTCTACGCCTCATTCACTGCCTGGGGCATCATCCCTCACTACGGTACGCCGGAAGGGACACACTTTGCCCTTGCACCAAGTCGCCTATCGAAGGCTGCTTGCACTTTCATTATCCTATCACTTCAGCTGAAAGGCACCTCAAAGGAACACCGCCCCATTACGGTTACTGTATTTGGACATTCATCCATTAGCAAACTCCAGGGTCAAAATAAAATGCAACACGGTTTAAAGGTGGCAAAGAATTACACGCTTCCTGTCATGTAGTGTGTAAGTTATTATTCTATTACCTCCACTGCTGCAAACTAATGATAACACTGGGTGTGGGTCAAGGGAAAACATCTGACACCTAAATGCATCGGTTGCCTTGGAACCAACGAAGTGCTCATTTTTAATCGCTGAACCGCCGCCGAAGAAAGTCACTCACACGGCTGAAAGCGGCACGGCGGCGTAAAATGTGAACTTTGTAACTCTTACAGCCGCACGGCATTGCCTGATAACGGCACTGTTAAATTAACCCTGGCCTCGATTAAACAACGCCCTGAAACGGACGCCGCACAGGCCATCCGCTTTTTTATTAGCTTGGAGGTGATCATTCAAAGCCACACAATGGGTGTGTTCGAACAGCTCATTTTTTCTCCTTTCCTTGTCTCCTTTCCTAGTATGGAAAGCCAAACGGGTCAAAAATACGTGAGACTGACGTCTGCAATCACACGTTGCCAACGTCGGCTCATTCCATTCGTCTGTTTTATCTCCTTGCTTCCTTTCCTCGCTCCCAAGTCCACTCATCGGCGGATGCAAGGAAAGGAAGCAAGGTAAGGACGTGGGGACGGAGGAATCGAGGAAACGTGTATGAGGCTATCGGAACGTCCTTGCTCTTTAAAGCGTCAGTTTGACGCTACGTCAAAAACAGATGTGGCAGTTGGGGGCGAGGTGGATCCACAGGTCGACCGTTATGCGTCAAGCATTCTGAAAAAGTGCTTCCGCAAAGGGTGCACTGACCGCACTCGTGCTTGAACGGGTTGGAATGTCCCCAAAGATGGCGCACCTCGATCGATTTTCAGGTCAGTCAAGGACCTCGGAGGCAAAGGACGAACAAAAGAAGCGTCTGGATTAAATCCGCATTGACGACGCGTGATTCTAGGCGTCAATTTCATGTATTTTTTTGATCCGTTTGCCCCTCCATCACTAGGAAAGGAGGCAAGGAAAGGAAGCAAGGAGGCAAAAAATTTAAGCGGTTGAAACACACCCAGATTGTCCAGGTCACAGAAGAGTATAGGGGAAAGCCTCACTACCTGTTTGTCGCATGTCCTGTTTGTCACTTCCTGTTTGTCGCATGTCCTGTTTGTCACTTCCTGTTTGTCGCATTTCCTGTTTCAGGATGGGGCTTCAGCATGGGCACGGAGTTCCAGTTCCACAGCTGGCGCGTGTTTGTGCTGGTGTGCGCCCTGCCCGCCATCGCCGCCCTGGTGGGACTGACCTTCATGCCAGAGAGCCCCCGCTTTCTGCTGGAGGTGAGAGCCCCAAAACCAGCCACGTTATAATTTCTGTTTTCTGCGTAAGTTACAATCAGATGCAAACTCCCAGCAAGATCAGGTGTTATGAACACTTAGTCCCAGCAGTACCGATGGCCCAAAGTGTCTTATCAAAGATGAGTATGAAAATGAGTAAGATAGGTGGGGAGCACAGGCAAAGATACAGAAAATGACATTGAAAGTTATTTTATTTGTCCTGCGCATTGGGCAGTACACATATTCAGAACCGAGAGGTAAAGCTTAGTGAAATATTGACCACTCTTTAAATAATGGAGAGGGAAATGACCATAATTTGTCTTCCTTGATTCCAGCAAATTGTGATTGATGTGTTTGTTTCCTTTTTCTACATCAAGCGACTCAGTCTTGAAGGTTGTTTACAAAATTGGCGCCGGTTTAATTAATCAGTCATTGTTTTTGCATCTGTGGCAGAATGCCAAACATGACGAGGCCTGGATGATCCTGAAGAAGGTTCATGACACCAACTGGAGAGCAAAGGGGGAGCCAGAGAGAGTGTTTACGGTGAGTAAAGACCAGAGGGACTCGTTTCACCTCAGGGACACTGCTAACCTCAGGGGCTCCACTCACCTCAGGGACACTGCTAACCTCAGGGGCTCCACTCACCTCAGGGACACTGCTAACCTCAGGGGCTCCACTCACCACAGGGACACAGCTGACCCCAGGGACTCCACTCACCACAGGGACACTGCTGACCCCAGGGACTCCACTCACCACAGGGACTCAGTTCTGTAGATGTGTACGAAACACCGAGTGGCAACTTGGGCAGTTCTATTAGAAAACAAGGAAAATGGTTTGGTTAGACATTCCAAGATTTAAACGTCCGGCATGAAGGGGTTGCTGACTTGGCTGTTTTTTAATTTCAAGTTGCCCTTGAGCTAATATTAATGAACTAGATTTTTAATATTTCATTCCACATATTCATTTCAAGCTCTAGTATAAATCCAAAATAAACTACATGCTGTCCAAAAACTGCATGAACAAAGTTTCCGTTAACAAAGCTTCATAAATCAGGGCCACAACATGTGGAGAGCCTTTGCAAAGTCTTCCTTTGTTTTTGTAAAAATGTATTTTAGTTTCACTGTTCATTCCACCTAGGTCTCCCAAATCAAGACACCCAAGCAGCAGGACGAGTTTATCGAGATCCAAAGCTCCACAGGAACAGCCTTCCAGCGATGGTTGGTCAGGTCTCTGACCTTATCCAAGCAGGTAGGCCTAGAAGCTCATCAAAGGCCCAAACAAACTAATCAAAACAGAACAAAACAGCAATTACAGAGAAATCTGACAGCAATTTGCTATGTGCTTGTTACATCATAGTGATGTCATTTCCTCTACAGGTGATAAAGAACATCATTTCCCTTGCATCCCCAGAACTGAGACTCAGCAGTTTGTTCATGGCCATCATATGGTTCACTATGGCCTTCAGGTAAACATCTCTTTCACAGACGTTTAAATCCCAAAGAACATCAGCGTTCTTTCAGGTAAGGAATACAGTTTGGGTCACATCAGCAAGTAACACGCTAACTTTACTATGTGTCTTTAACACAAGTGGTTAGGAAACGTTAAGTGGAAGCACAAACCATGTAGTTCCTTGCCCAACCACAGTGAGGCGCTGAGGCCTACGAAGAGTTATGAGCCTGATTGTGACATCAGGACGTTCCGTTAGAAAGGTAACCATTTTGTTTTCACAGCTACTATGGGCTGTCCGTGTGGTTCCCTGACATGATCAAGTACCTGCAGTACGAGGAGTATGAGGCCAAGGTGAAGCTCTTCCACCGGGAGAAGGTGGAGCACTTCACCTTCAACTTCTCCCTGGAGAACCAGATCCACAAAGAGGGAGAGTACATAAACGACAAGTACGTCAGGCCTGGCCTGTGATCCGAGGAGAAACTAGATCATTTCATTCTCTGGTGAAAAAAGCAAAGCAGAATTATGAGCTTGCTTCTGAAAATCGTAATTAATGTTTAATGTAGAGTGGATTGTTAATAGCTTTAGTGTAAATGGTTTCATGTTAATGGCTACCCATAGCATTTCTTACAATATATCTGATAAACAGGCAGACAGACTTACAATTTAAATAGTGTTCTTCCCACAGCTGGTGCAGGTGACCAGACAACACTGTTTTCAGATTGGTTAAAAGAACATGTAAAGAGAAAGATATATGAATGCATAACTCGCTCATGTGGTGGTTAAACAGCTGGAGCAGTCGGGACTTCTTTGCTTTCTGTCTCCGCCAGGTTCACCGGCATAGAGATGAAATCTGTGAAATTTGAGGATTCTCTGTTTGAAGATTGTTACTTTGAGGACATCAAGTCGACCGAAACCTTCTTTGAGAACTGCACCATCAAATCCACAGTCTTCTACAATACAGGTAGGATACACCAAGAGGAACCGTGTAGAAGAGCTACGCTCACCCAAAATCTAACACACGAGGCATTTTCCAGAGAGTCGGTTCAGTTTCACCTCCTAAATGGTTCTCGACAAAGACTGATTAATGGCTGATCAAGATAGACTGTAATCTCTCGATTGTTGTCTGATTGCACAGACCTGTCAGAGGACAAGTTCATTGACTGCAAGCTGGAGAACACATCGTTCCTGCAGCCCAAGAAAGGCTGTCACCTGGACTACCAAGAGGAGAATGACATCCTCATCTACCTTGTCAGCTTCCTGGGCAGCTTGGCTGTGTTGCCCGGCAACATCATATCAGCCCTCTACATGGACAAGATAGGGAGGGTAAAAATGATTGGTGAGCTCGGAGATTTAGCTACATTTCTAATTTTCATGTGTTATCTGGGCTGGTTGGCAGGTACTGACTTACTGATATTATGTATTAGCATCTCTCTCTCTTTTTCTCTCTCTCTGTCTCTCTCTCTTTCCCTCTCTCTCTCTCCCTCCCTCCCTCTTGCTCTCTCTCTCCCTCCTTCCCTCCCTCTCTCTCTCTCCCTCCCTCCCTCTCTCTCTCTCTCCCTCCCTCCATCTCTCTCTCTCTCTCTCCCTCTCTCCCTCCCTCCCTCCCTCCCGGCAGGCGGCTCCATGCTCATATCCGCCGGCTGCACCTTCTTCCTCTTCCTCAGCTTTAGCCAGGCCGCCATCATCGCCTGGCAGTGCCTGTTCTGCGGGGTCAGCGCAGCGGCCTGGAACGGCATCGAGGTCATCACCGTGGAGCTGTACCCCTCGTCCAAAAGGTGGGGCGAAGCGGTCTCTCGCTGCTCTGCTCTCTCAGTGAACCAGCTGTTTTACAGGCCTGTGGGCTCTTAGAACAGCACAGACAGAGCAACAGATTCAATCATCAGTGTCCTGCCCTAGACTGGCTGCAGTCAGATCACTGTAAAAGATTACTGTATAAATCAAGTGTGATAAAAATTATATGAAATGAAAATAAAAACTTTAAAATGGATTTCCCTGATTTCAATATATACACCCTTTTACAAACCTGTAATGTTTATTGAAAATGTAATTTAAAAAATGAATAAATGAAAAAAATACATTATAACAACATTCTCTGTCTCATTCTCCTTTACTCCCTCCCACTCCCTGTACAGGACCACGGCGTTCGGAATGCTGAACGCCCTGTGCAAGCTGGCCGCCATCTTGGGCAGCTCCATCTTCGCCTCCTTCGTGGGCATCACCAAGGTGGTCCCCATCCTGCTGTCCTTCGCCGCGCTGGTGGGTGGCGGCCTGCTCGCCCTCAAGCTGCCCAACACCCGAGAGAAGCTCCTCCTCTGAGAGGCAGAGCGGAAGTCAAAGGTCAAGGCTGGGCGTGGGTCAAAGGTCACGGCCGAGCAAAAAAGACTGACGCGCACCAGAGGAGCGGTATCCAATCAGCAAGGGGCCTCAGAATCATCGCCGCACGCGCCGTTATTTTACCCTGCTTCACACTTACATCATAAATTCATTTTAGTCACGCCCCACCCCACCCCAGCTCTCCTTGTTGTAGTAGCTATAGAACCTAATTGCTATGTCTTTTCTCACTGAATCGCTCATCACCAAGCACACGTTTGTGTTCAAATCTATGAGTTTTCATAACTGAAAGTTAGCGATTATAAACCGATACATTCCGATTCAGTGGTCCAGTCTGGGCAGAGGATCTGTTTATTGTTATGTTGTGTGTGTAAAGTCGTAAGCGGGTCGAGTTTGTCTCTCACCGAGCCGTTAGCCATACAAACTGGGTCTTGGGGGAAAAGAGGAGACTCTTTTTTAAACTACAAGCCATCGTTGTCCATCACTGGGCTGCTAGGACTCGAGCCATATTGCTGAAGTCAGTTAGTCTTCTTTGTGCTTCCTGTCTGTACACCCTTAATGGCATGGTCACGCTTCTGTTGTGTGTTCATCGAGCTCGTTTTAGACTTTCTTTCTTTTTCTATGGAAGGCGGCCATTTCGCGACTTGCTGTGCCGAGAACGGCTGTGTCTGTGGGCGCTTTGAATATTTCCCGTGTGCTTGTAGTTGTTGGTTGCCACAGCTTTCTTTTCGTCGAGCGTGGAGCTACATTTCCACGCCCTTATCCCGTTTAACACACCTGTGTCGTGTCGTGTTGCCTGCAACTTAATGTGGTCGAAGGAACCTCACCATGGCGACAGTCGTTCTTACTTTTCTGGCTTTTGTGGTGATGCAGTCCCATCACCTGTGTGTCTGTTAACTCACAAAATCAAACAGAAAAAAGCGTAACTTATTTGAGGAGAGAAATTAAGAGGAATTTATTGTTCCTGACAACCTTTAACTGCTTC
The DNA here is from genome assembly GCF_013347855.1 of Anguilla anguilla. Lineage (NCBI taxonomy): Eukaryota > Metazoa > Chordata > Actinopteri > Anguilliformes > Anguillidae > Anguilla > Anguilla anguilla. Next base: position 11,099,450 of record NC_049216.1, read on the forward strand.
TGAAATGAGAGGTACTAATATTTCAGAGAAGCGCAGAAGCGTTTTTAAAAAATGACCACTGATAGAGATGCATGTGTGTTATAACTAAACAATCTTTGTGTCCTTTTAAATGTATGTTATTGAAAAAAGAAAGGAAAACATAGTCTGAATGGTATTTAATGTCCATCTCATTGTAAATAAACATACCAGTTACTTGAGTTTGAATTAAGATTTAAAGCATTACAGTCTGGAAAGAATCCATTGTCATTCAATGAAAAACAGCCCACAGCTCTCCTGTGTCCAAGAAATACTGTGTGATGTCAGTTATTCACATCATATGAGAACTATTCAAGAAAAGGTTGTATAAATATTATGATGCTTGGAACTCAAATATAATTTACTAGTTCTAAAGGAGTATAGCTAATAGAAGTAAAGGTAAATCTTGAGAAACCAGTTTCATTTTGACTAGGATTCTTATTCTAAGCAAATATTAGACAATCATATTATCTGAAATGCGAAGGTTTCAGCACAAATAACCACATGTTTAATAAAGCTAGTGCGCTCCTCTCCACACAAACTATAGAGCCGGGTGTGGGAGAAGCTGCCAATATTTAGCCTCACCCGAAAACGGACATGCGGAGGGACACCAGAACAAACATCAGGCTTTCTCAAGCATCAGTCTCAACACAGCAACCAGGAACTGGTTTTACATGTACTGTTCAGAGTTTGAGTTGTGTCTAATATGTCGTGTATGAAAAGCCATAATGTTGTTCTTTGTTTTTTTTAAATATTTTCATTTAAAATGAAAATGATTCTGACTGTCAACGGCCTGGATACATGGTCTGAAAGTGTCATTAATGTTTTATTTTTTGGTTTGTCTGTGATGGTAAAAATAAAAACTAAAAAAATTCAGATCAATAAATGTGAAGCCTCGTGGGTGATTATTGCATGCCAGTCTGTGATTCACGGACATCTGCAAAGGTATTTTCCAGGTGTGGTCAGTCGTCCATTTTGAAACGGGTTAATATATTTTCGTTTGTTTGGGATTTTCTGATTCAGACTCAGGCCATTCATGGAAGGGGGGGGGGGGGTTGCTGGATGGGTGAGGGCCGGTGACACTTGTCAAAACAAGGCAACACGGAGGTGTCAAGGAGTGACACTGGTAGCTGGTTTTGTTTACTGTGACTGAAGTGTGAAAGAAAAGCTAATCCCTTTACCAGTAGTGCTAGTCCAGGAGAATGTTTGCAATTCCTAACCCAAAAATATTTTAATGGTTGAAAACCGGTCGGCATTTAAGTATTTGGACGCATACATAACTTATGCACGTATGTGTGCTGAAATTCCACCGCATATTCTCATGTACACAGTTTGTTCCTCTGTATTCTGCATTATCAACTGTGCAACATTTTTAAAGGAAGGAGACCTTCCCATTAATATTTGTCAAACATAAATATGCGTTCTGTATATATATGCAGAAGCTGTCCTGCTCTTACAATTACTTTAAATTTATAAGCTGATGGGAGTACAGTATTGGTGTTGGCCACTGCCGCGGTCGGTTTGTTTTGTTTCACACTTCGGGTGAAAAATACTGCAGTCTCGAAACCTCAGCTGAATTCCCACAGGTCAGCAGCTGTCAGAGTAACTCAAAATGGAGGAGGCGTCTCCATAACGATACGTGCGGGAGAAACCAGGCTCTATGAGGCGTTCAGCACTCGCGGCTGAAACACTGACACCAGGCCCACAGGCAGTATCTGTCTGTCTGACCACATTTAGAACATGCGAAACATATTCACGGCTTTGTCATATAAGGCCTGCTTTCCAGGTTTTAAGACGGACCAACCTGGATATGTGGAATATGAAAGTGCTGCTATACTGAAATTTTTGGGAATATTCTCATTACACTTCTTAGTAGATGCTCTTATCCATAGTGACTTACACTACTTTTACATAGCATTTACATTGCATCCATTTATACAGCTGAGTATAGACTGAAGCAATGCAGGTTAAGTACCTTGCTCAAGGGTACAACGGCAGTGTCCTACCCGGGAATCGAACCTGCGACCTTTAGACCAGTTCCTTACCCCTAATACTACACTGCCGCCCAAAACTCACCTTGAAGAGCAGAAACTAGTACAGCTGTTCACAGTTTGGCTCCCCGCTTTTTCTGAGGCCTTGCGCTTGGGCACAGGCCAGGCGGGAAGGTCAGACGGCAGCGCGCTGATGTCTGCGGTTTCTATACGGTCTGAAAACTAAAGAGACATGAGTCACTTCGGGGATACGCACCCTGTATTCTGATTATCGTTTATTTAATTGCACACTGTGAGCATGAGAGCAGCCATTTCCGTGCCTTTGGAAGGGAATGCTGTCTGTGAGAGCTTACCTGTGTTTACCGATGGAAGGGCACCCGGTGTCTGACTGGACAGGTGTCAGCTCGGTCTCTCTTCGCCCATTGTCATCCATGCTAAAACCTAGGAGGGTGGTGAAGGGGGGTTGTGATTCAGGAGTCTGGGTCATCTATAGTGCAAAAAGAACAGTTTTTACTTGGACAGAAGGTATTGTAAGAATTGTACTGTGTTGTATTATGCAGTTTTCTCATCTAGATTCTGGAGTTTGAACATATTTCTATTGATAATGTATTCTAATCAATACATTATAATTAGAAAGAAATAAAGAAAGAGTTTTAACGTACCATGATGGAAAAAAATCTGTCCAGTTTACAGGCAATTATTTGGGTTTCTGCTCCTCAACTGAAACAGGAGTTCAGAAAAACAAACGAGACTAAACGAGGAGGCGGCCATCTTGACCCCTGCGTGGCTGCGGTCAGAGGATCGGCAGCGGTGGACCCTGGGAATGTCGACCTCCAGAGAGTTCACAAGTTGACACGTGCAGGCTCTCGTACAAACAAACAGGGCCGAAGTGTGAAAACGACTCCCACCGAGCCGGTCGCGGTGCGGCCTTGCGTCTGGGCACGCACACACACCACATTCCCTGAGGCTAACTTACGTGCAGTCCCCATTCCCAGTCTGCCGCTGGCTACACCACGCTCATAAATGGCAGGTCGAAGGCGAACCTGGAACAGCAGAACGATAAGCTCAATCAGAGCAGGTGCAGTTTAAACCAGGCTCTTCTTTCGACTCCCTGTATCCTTCCTCCCCCCTGCGGCATTCAACTGTGGACACATTAAATTCACATACATTTGCGGGTCTTAATGACCAATTAGGAAAATGATCCTATGATTTGGACTTTGCCGGTGACCCTGTGGGTTAGAGGACATGGGAGGACCTCAGCCAATAAGACGCTATGATTTACAGTCCCAGTGACTCTTTTCAGTCCGGGACACATAATAGTAAAAGGCTTAATTATTCCCCATAATGACTTGTCATTTCGGTTACACCCGCGGTGTGAAATTCCATTATTGGTTCCAGCAGACAGGGGCGCAGTGGCCGGGTCTCTCCCTAAAGGTCATTAGAGGTGACGTATCACACTTCCGCTGTGAGACGGTAGCGCAGGCTCGCCCGTCTGTCAGAGAATCCCGCCAATGCGGTTCCCATGGAGACGACCACCAGCGCGCAGGCTCTGGACTATTGGCCAGCTGCTTACTGCCCTGAGGTTAAGCAGCGAGTGAGATTTCTGCTTAAATATCTTTTTTGTTTTCAATATAATTACACAATGCATTTTAAAATAGAATTTACATATATCACTTTTTCTGTTTTCTACTGCTATTCATCCCAGAATTAATGTTAAACCTGGTACTTATTGTAGCATGTACCCAAAATATGACTTCACAGATTCTGATGATGAATAAATTTTTCCACATTTGCATAATTTTAGTTGTAAATGTTCTTGGTTTTAACTTGGCATAATGCATGCATATCAATTGCGATTTACTAAAAGTAATATTTTAGTCCTTTTAATTATTTCTAATAACTAATAATTATTAATTTAATTTCACTCTTCAGTATGTCAGTAACACCCTTGCAACCAAAGCAACTTTAAGATGCTTCTTTCCTTTTCAATGATTTAAAAATACGTATTTGTTATGTGTATGACTGTAGGAATGATATTTTTCTCATCAAATTACAGCACCCTTGCTAATCAGGATCAGCAGTGCTGAATCAATTGTGAGAAAGTATATTTTCCTTTGACGCAGACAATATTACTCCTATCACTAATTTTAACGATTTTATTATACATTTCTAAACATTTTAAAATTATAAATGTGCAAAGGAAAGCTGAGATTTCACAGCAATTTGGAATTTGCACAGAGAAGGCTGCAGCTGTGGGTGTTTTATTTTGCTTCACAGATATGTTTAATTAAGTTCCAAGCCATTGTACACTTTTGCAGAGATAAATGAAACCCTCATTCACCAGTGAATATGGTACAGTATGATGTGGTATAGTATGACGCTAGCCACTCAGTGAATGAGAGACTTCTGTGGAACAGATTACTACTGTGGCAGAAAGAGCACAAACAGAATAAGGCCAAAACAAAAATGTGTTTGTCGTTTTTGGACAGGGGTAAAAAATCACACCTCTCTTTTTTGGGACAGCCACTTTCCCAGGCAGTGGGACAGAGGAGAGCAGTGCACCCACCCCCTCTACCCCTTCACCACGCCCCCCCTCCCGACCCCAAACAGGGGCTGGGAGAGCCTGCAGAGGTGTCACTTCACACCTCCCGTCCCGGATAAAAACCAGGCCCATCCCGAAGCAGGCACACACCTCCCCTGACTCTCCGACAGACAGCATGGATGTCTCCTCTCCCTATTTCAGCTACGGCGACTGCGCTCGGTACCCCTGGAACGCCAGCAGCTCCGACTCCGAGTTCTACAGCCAGTCCTCCCCGGACGCCCCCTCCCCGGCCTGCTCCGCCGACCTCAGCCTGCCGCCATCCCCCCAAGCCTGGGGTCCCGGGCCGGGCGCTCGGTCCACGCCCCAGGGGGCCCCCCGGCCCTCCGTCTCCCCATCGTCGGGCGAGGAGGGCGCCCCCGCCGGCAGGGGCAAGAGGAGGGGGCGCAGGGCGAAGAACCCCAGCAAGCAGCGTCAGAGCGCCAGCGAGAAGGAGAAGCTGAGGATGAGGGACCTGACCAAGGCCCTGCACCACCTGCGCACCTTCCTCCCGCCCTCCGTGGCCCCCGCGGGCCAGACGCTCACCAAGATCGAGACCCTGCGCCTGGCCATCCGCTACATCGCCCACCTGTCCGACCAGCTGGGGCTCGGGGAGCAGGCCCCGTCCCGCAGGGGCGACCCCTCCGCCTGCGGGGGCCGAACCGAGGACCCGGCGGGGTTCTGCCAGCGCGGCTCCGCCCCGGGATTTTGGGGGCACCCCGAGCAGGGGCAGGGACGGGGACAGGGCGCGGGAGGGTATCAGCGCACCCCCATGCCCGCGTGCCCCGCACAGAACCCCGGAGCACAACGTAGCCGATTCGCCGCCGCGCTGGAGGTGTCTCTTCAGGATGAGCTCCTAAACTCCAGCCTGGACTCTCTACTGCAGTCACCATCGTGCACAGAGACGGCACCGTCCTATCAGGTATGTGGCAAGATCATTTCACCTTTCCTTTTTAACAATGAGTGAGAATTACCACCACGATCAATAGTAACAGTTCATATTCGATGTGCTGGAATTTGAATTAGGAGTGAGTTTATTACCTTCTTGGTTCGGTTTTTCATTTACACTTCAATTACTCAAATAAAACCCACTAGAGTTTAAAAAATTAGTCCTTGTTTTTGAATAAAGCAGACACTGATGTTGAAGCTAAGTACATCACCAATTATGTATAAAACATTTCTGCTTCGAATCTCAGATTTTCAAACCAGACTGTGAAGTGTGCCTGTGTTCTTGACTGTGTAAAATCTATCAGGACAGAGTACTAAAAGTCTCTCTTTCTCTCCCTCATCACAGATGTACAGCAGGGACCTGTCCTCTCAGATCATCCCTCAAGAGTTCTGGGTTTGAGAAGATTCCTTCACCATGAAAAGACCCTCATCTCTTTTATGTTCTCAGACTCTCATATCTATTTGTACAGTATTTAAATACAACTGAAACAGCTTATGACGCAATTTAATTTAATTTATTTAAACTCAAAATAATATATTTTTATGCTAATGTTATGATGTAAATACTGAAAATTGTATGTGTACTATTTATAATAAAAATGTCTTTTTTTAAATCTGTGATTTTTTTATGTGAATTTCTGGTATCTAATTTTCATTTTGATAAGAATGCACACTTTATCAAAGACATATATTTCAAGGGTCTGTTTTTAATACATTAACACTTTTTTTGTTTGTTTTTGTGGAAAACATTTATCATTCTTTTGAAATGCATTTTCTAAACATATATTCATATTGCTATTAATAATTAATACATCGTATTATTAACTAAAATATTGACAATAATAACATCACAGTCAAGCTGCCAGTAGCCTAAACTGACCCTGAAACTTAGAGATATAGTTTAACGATTGAGTCACCGTAACATAACAGAGCCGAGTAGATTATATACAAGTAGATTAGCATAAATGTACAAAATTCACCAACAAAAAATAGATATTTATAGTATTATGCTATATTATGCTATATTTATAGTATTATGTGCTATTAAACTGGAATGCCCAGAAATGCCTTCAGAAAACAGCGAAACAAGTGTTATGCGAACGTCATCCATGGCGATTCTGTCGCCACAAATAAACTTTAGTTGAACAATCTGATGATTTCTTTCTTTTCTTTTTTTTTAATCAGATGACTTCTGATGACATCTACACCTGTTTCAAAGTTAAAAACAGCACCCTCTGTCGGTCAGGACAAGGCATAAACATGTTGACCCTACATATTAATTTGCATTGTAATTAGCCCAGTCCTCCGTTTGATAAAAAGATTAGCATCTACTTACTAATTGACAGATGAAAGGTTTAAGTTTAAGAGTCTTGGTGATAAATAGTAAATTACACACGGTTGTACATAACTGTATTTACTTTAGAAAATAAAAATAGCACACTGTTAGATAACATTTTGCATTCAATATGTAGCCATTTTTTTAATGTTAAAAAATTTAGCCCGCTTATTTACTTATTTGATAAGGACAATGCACAGACAGATTCTTTCGCTGTCCGATAATTCCTTTCAATCGAATTGTCTCTGTCACCTGTTGTCATGTGCAGATGAAAACAATACTGACAACAGAATTTAAGGCTTCAGTAATTGCTTCAGTGGGCATGTCAGTCATAAACAATTACGGACCGAAGTTAAAACGCAGACAATCATTATAATTCGTAAAGTCATTCTTCAAAAATTGAATTAACATTCTTTAAATTATACATGTACAAGCTATCCTATACATATTAAAAATGTAACAAATAAAGCAGAATAAAAAACTGCAAATAAGTAGATGTATTAAATTTATATTATTCCCATTAAATGTGCCTTAGTACATGAATATGTACGTAGCCTACGCATGGATGATGCATAAAATATATAACTCCAGAGCGTTAAAATCGGCAAAATTGGTGGTACTCAGATTAAATATTCAGTCCACCAAGAGAGATGTCGTTAGCGCTGATTCCTGTCCTTAGGCTGGCTTCATTGATTTTACCCGTCTTTATTACCCTGCTACTGGGATGGACCAAGGATCTCTCTCGCCCCAAACAGAACTCAGCAGCAACAGTAGGCTAGCGTCTTATCGAACCCACACAAAGGAAACATCGCCCCCTTCGCAGATATAACTCCGGTTGAACGGAGACTGCTTCTTCACGCCTGGCCATCTGGCAAGGGACTTGTCTCCGTGCACGTTTTTAGTAAAGCCATTAAAAGCATCAGATCGAAATCTTTTTATTTCAAACGGTGTTTTATTCCAATTGCAAATCACCCTTTTAAGCAAACACAGACAGAAACAAATTGGAACATGTTGTTGCCGGTAGCATTTTCACTTTTAAAACCTATTGCAGACTAACAGGGCACGAATCAGTTGTATTATTTTATATATTTTTTTCTTTATTAGCTTTATTTACTTTATTCTTTATTTACTGTTTCTTATGTTTAAAATGTTATTATCATAGCTAAATACACAGGCTAATGCATGCTGGGCAGGCACCAAGAGGAAAAGTAAAGTTCGCATAAATAATGACTAATAAAGGTCAATCAATCAATCAGCCAGTCAATAAATCAATCGGAACTCATCTTAACCCTATGATGCTTATGGGAATGCAGGCTACTATGATGGGTTTAGGCATATCGTGTGTATGCTGCTGTTTTGGCAGAAGTCTAATGTCAGCGCCCACGTTATCTGTTTCGGACGCCCCTGTCAAGTGGTTTCCTATGAAAACTCACAGCCAAAGATCTGTCCGGGGGATGAGTTTGAGACGCTCATGAGAAATAAATGTTTTACTTAAAGGAGATTACCCGCAGTAATGGAGGTCACGGTGACTTGCTAATGAACCTTTGATCACCGAGACGCAAACATAAGTTAAGAACACTTAAGTCCAAATGATACCTTTATCTCCACTAAGTAGTGACACGCGGGTGTAAACTTGGTCGGTTTCTTACCCAAGCGAGTCCAACGAAGTGTTGAATATACAGAGGAAAAAGCTCACGTTTGTGTGAAGAACATTCGAGTCCACTTAGCATTTCAGAGAGGAAACGAACAACTCGCAAGACAGTTTCGCGGCAGATGAAACGCTGCGAACAAGCTCAAGTTTGGTCTGTAACAAAAATGTAGATTTAAGCTTGCATGCAGTGTTTCATGCTTACTTTAAAACATTTAAAAAATAAACACATCTCCCCAATTTTTTTTTTTGTTATTCAGTGCCATCTATCATAATGTTTTATACCTTTATTTAACCAGGAAGTCTCGTTGATATCTTTCTTTCAGGAGAGACTTGGCCAAGGTAGCAACCAACACAGTGTCAATATAAAACAATTCGATACACATAACATAGTCACATGCAGTAGAACATACGGTTAAAAAGAAAGATCACAAATGAAGTCTGGATACTATATTTTCAACACACAAACATTTACGTGTGTTTTTTATGGTGTTTCTAAAAGCACCCATATATATGAAACAGTCTAATTTGAGCTCCTCCTGTAATTCGTAACAAGACCATGGCACATAATAGCTAAAAGCACTTTAACCACGAGCTGATAAAGCACTAGGGATAATGAAAAGCAACCAACTGGATGATCGTATGAAAGAACATGGAGATAAACAGGGAGCCTAAAACGGCCTTATAAATAATAACATTGACGTCTTTGGGTGGGAGTGGATAAATATGTCCAACCCACAAATTTAAACAAAATGCATTTGCGAGGGAGAGATTCTGTATGTGTAATAAAATGCAAAGAGTCATGATAAACCGAATCAAGCTTCCCAAAGAGAGAGGAGGCTGCATAGTGCATACATGTACAAAATGTCACCATAGTCTAACACTGGTAGAAAAGTAGCTTCAACAAGTTTCTTCTTGCCATTAAACGTAACATGATTTATTCCTAAAGCAAAAGCCAAGCTTTACTTTAAGCTTTGTTAAATTTGAGATAGGCATGGTATAGAAAAGCTTGTCATATATCCATAGATCCAAATACCTTTTAGAATGCATACTTTAAATGGGATTACCATCATCTGCAAACATGCTAAATTCATCAATGACTGAGAATGAACCTTCGAAAAAACCATGAACCATGAACAAAATGATAACACTCCCCAAATGACCACACAAGAACAAAACCACTCAAAGGGCACAATGGGATGTATTGGAGAGGTCATATCTTGATGATACTGAAATGCTTTCAGTCATATATATCATTTTTCACACATAAAATATCTTTTTAGTTGATACTTTTTTGCAGAATTAGACACAGCCAACCAAGCTGTCACTTGAGGTGAGGAAAATAAATTAGGAAATTAATTAATCATCAATCATCATCAAACAAATCAGTCATCAGCACAGGCTGATGAGTAGAACCTTGACTCTCCATGACAGGGTCACTTTTAACCCTAAACTCTCAGACTACCTGAAGAACCTTACAATCAGCGAACTGCAGTGGTTTGTCTCCATGGCACGGTTTCCAAATAAAACTTTGGTCTGGCTTATATGTCATGAGAACCCATCAACTTCCTTGGTCATTATGGCTCATTCTACACTGCTGACGTGTCCGTGTTTGTGTGCACACTTGTGTGTATGTGCGTGTGTGTGCCTGTTTGTGTGTATGTGTGAGAATGTGTGTGCGCATGCATGCACATGTGTGCGTGTGTGTGAGAGAATGTGCATGTGTGTGTGTGTGTGTGCATGCACATGTGTGTGAGAGAGAATGTGCGTGCATGCACACGTGTGTGTGTGCGTGTGAGAGAGAGAATGTGCATGTGTGTGCGTGTGTGTGTGAGAGAGAATATGCGTGTGTGCGTGAGTGTGTGTGTTTTTTTGTATGTGTGTGTCTGAAGGTGTATGCAAATGAATGTGTGTGTGTAAGAGAAAGCCAGTGCACTAGAGGTGAAGCCCGGGACCCTGGCGCAGCCCTGAAGCCTAGAGGTGTGGGTCCTGGGTCAGCGAGTCGTGGCTGGGGCTGCTGGGGAGGTTACGGTCCCAGGATTACACCTCCGCTAGCGACAGGGGTAAAATATCACACTCTCTTCCATGGGAACATCACCCGCTGGCCTGTTCCACAGCATCGCAACATCACGAGCCCAGCACTAGGAAAGGCGGACACATCATCTAACAGCACCACAACCAAAATAACACAAGATCGTTTTAATTTGAATAAATTCAATTTCTCATGATAATGCATATGAGCCAGAGGGCTCTGAATAGGCCAAGGTCCATGATGCTAAAACCGACGCCATTTCCCGTGGAATAGGATTTCATTTGTTCCAAGCTTATTCATGCTTACATTGATTTATTAATACTTTAGTTTTATTATCTAATTATAATTTGTTCCTATAAAAGTATGTCAGCTAGAAATTCATATTTATCTACTGAGTACTTTCATAATGTACACAGTAAAATGTCTAGTGTTACTTCCACTCTGTTCATAAGAGTCCAGTAGGGACCCTGTGCACACTGCAAGAGTTAATTTAACCCTGAACATTTTACAGAGTACAACCTGTATCATAAAGTAAAAGAAGAACAAAATATTGGCACAAAAATGTATATTACCTCATCAGTCCAGTAAATTACTAACCATGCATAAAATATAATTAGTTATTGAAGCGTACCTGCTAATTAGTTAATTAATTAGTATAATAAGCTAATTAGTCTCCTGTTTAAAATTTATGGAGGCAGCCTGTCAGATTCCTTTTACTAATGCAAAATCAGATGATGTTGAGCAAATAAATATTTAATTATGAAAAAAGTGCTTCTATTAAAAAGAATGGACATTGGATGTCAGCTGATCAGCAAAATCATGGCAATACTTGAATATTTCAAATTCCAGCTGAACTTTACACAGCTCGTATGTGTGCCATGTTTAATATATATATATATATATATATATAGTTTTAAATCACATTCTGATGGACAAGTTTTATTCAATGTCTGCATTATTATCAGCCAGTGAGACATGTAACATGAGAGTCACATCTACACCTAATGGGGCTTCTCCAAAGTTCAGGCCACTGGTTCTCAGGCCAGCACCAGGGCTGGGGCCCCTTATCCAAACACTGCGGAGGTGTGAATGCTTTGCACCTTACAGCTGGCACACTTCAGCTGCAGGCAAGCGATTCTGGGGACCCCCGTGCATGAGCAATGCATGACGTCTAGGTTGGGAAAATATTGATACTCTGAAGAACTTCTCCCATGCGAGGATCTCAAGTGGTTGGAATCTGAAATTAAGTTTCTGGGAATGATTTTAATAAGAACTAGAATTATACTCTCCACAATATTTGACATGGCAGGCTGATCCTGGCAAGGACGTCTAAGAAAAATAATTTTAAAATTCCATGTTCAATTTTTTAATGAAAATTTTCCAGTGTCATCCTAAAGATAAGGATCCTAAGGATAAATACTAGCCCACTTGACATACACACTTAAATGTTTGCATAATGAGAAACAGTTTTGGTCTTGAAAAGTAAAATTATATTTTAGATTGGAACCATTATCTTTTGTTATTGAACTGCCCAACTACCAGTCCTTCATGATCTGTCCCATTCAAACTGAGAATATGGAACCTGCCTTCTCCCACACTGTCCTTTTTTTCTAACTGACACCTCAAGCCTGTGTCTAGGGCTGAGGGAGTTCCCAGAGACCCCCTGGGTCTGGTGTGAGCTCTCCTCCGGGGCTTTGAAGTCCCTCTGCGAGGTGCCAAATCACACCTCTCCTTCTAGGATAAAGGGAGGGAGCGGAGCAGGCCTTGCTCAATGTTCACCACGACCACCAGAGCACACAGAACCTTCCAGAAGCCTGTTGTCACTGCATCTCATCTCACCATGGACCACGTTCTCTCTCAGCTCCTACTCAGCGCAGAACAGCAGCAGTGGGGGTGCGAGGCTCCTCTGGAGCAAGTCAGCCCGAGCTCGGACCCTGGCTACTACAGCTCCTGCAGCGTCTCGGACACTGGCTACAGCGGGGTCTGCCAGAATTCGGACACTGGCTACAGCGGGGTCTGCCAGAATTCGGACTCTGTCTACTACAACGCCTGCTTGAGCTCGGACCCCGGCTACAACAGCGCCTGTGGAAGCGTCTCACCAGCCTGCTCCGTCGACTCCGGCTACCTTTCCCCCCCGCCCCTGCAGTGGGGAGCCGCGGACCGCTCGCCCCTGCCTGGCCCCGTCCCCATGGCGACAGTGCCAGCGGCAGCGCACCCGAGCCCGGCCCGGCCGGGCAGGAGGTCCCGCTCCAAACACCCGGGGAGGAAGCGTCAGAGCGCCAGCGAGCGGGAGAAGCTGAGGATGAGGGACCTGGCCAAGGCCCTGCACCACCTGCGCACCTTCCTCCCGCCCTCCGTGGCCCCTGCCGGACAGACGCTCACCAAGATCGACACCCTGCGCCTGGCCTCCCGCTACATCGCCCACCTGTCGGCCCAGCTGGAGGAGGACCGGGTCCAGGGAGGCCCGGCGGACTCCTCCCCGCCCCTCCCCGGTGCACAGGACCACCTCCAGACCTCCTTCCAGCCTTCCGTGCTGTCAGAATCTCTGCCTTCAGTTCCGCTTGGCTTCCCCCACGCCAGCGACCACCTCAGCCCCCTGCCGTCCTATCAGGTATGTTTACGCTGCTCGCATTTAATCAGAGCACATGCGCTCAGCTTGCATAGTGTTCTACTTTGACTACACTTTTAACTAATGTCCTTTCACCAAAACCTACTGCGTTTCCTGATTGAATTATTCATCCAGTTTACCGGTTCAAGTGTTGCTTGCACACATACAGTACTTCTATCCCTATTATATAGTTTGAGATTGCGCTCCAGTCATAATGTACTATTGGCAAACTTGCGGTCTGAGATAATGTTGAACTTGGCTTACCATTTTTCTTTTTTGTTTTCCTTTTCCTGTAGAATCCCTTGGGTGACTTCTGCTTCACCGACGTTTCATCAGAATGCTTCTGGATTCCGGAGATTTCTCACACTCTCTACGGAAAATGATGATCATGAGCATCAAGAGACTTATTCAGACTTTCAGCATTGAACTATTTATACATATTCACAGGATTCCTGGAACGCTGGAGAATTATATGCAAAATCTGAACATTATTTATGTATTTATTAGCCAATTTGTACTTGTAAAAAGAGATATATGTATATATACTGTATATTTATATGAAGGAGAATAAAAGCATTTTTATAAAGATATCACATCTCGTATTCTTATAAAAAGCATCATCCAATTACTGTTGCACTTTAAATCCTAGCATGTTCACTTGGTTCAAAATATCCACAAAAGTGGTGGGCAAGACTTTCAAGCATCAGTAGTCATAGCTTGCTGAAAAGTAGCTTCTGCAAAATTCATGTTTTGTATGCCACTCAACATTTACTGAATGATTTTTTCAGATATTTAATGCTTATTAAAGTCTTTAAATGTCTGTTTTGATATATATGATGGCATATATATACATGCTATCAAAGATCTTTAACTGGTTGTGTTAAACCTAACCAATAATAACTATAATGAATTTAGATGGATTGGTGGGGGAATGACATGGGTCTGATTTTAGGTGTGTTAAATCTCTCATTGACGGAAGGAAGTGTTAATTAGAAGCGTCACATGAACTCTACAGGGTACAGAGGAAGTCCCCCTGCAGAGACAGACACCAGGTGGGCGGGCTATAAAGATAACTGACACTTCAAACTCTCTTTGATTTGGACCTGAACAAACAAATGGTGAACGTTCTCTCTGCGAGAGGTCTCATTAGATAGGAAGCCTCCCCATGCACACAAGTTAGTAATGTGCCATAGAGAAAAACACATTCACTCTTATTGTAGGACATATTAATACGCATATACAGTACAGCCAAATAAATAAGAAAAGCCTCCAATAAAAACATGACATGATTTAATTGGCTAAAGATTAAATTGGCTAAATTCTTTCCCTCTTCATCTAAGCTAATGTGTGGTGAGTGTTCTGGCACAAAATGGCTGCCGTGCATCACCCAGGTGGGTGCTACACATTGGTGGTGGGTGAGGCGAGTTCCCACTCATCACTGTAAAGAACTTTGAGCATTCGGTGAAGTGCTATATAAATGCAATGATTCATTCATTCATGACATTAAAATGAATGCTTAGAGGGCAGTGCTATATACAGTATAGCACAGTTGTGAGGTGGTAAAGGAGCTGAATGCATAACCAAAAGGGTTGCAGGATCAAATCCTAGGTGATGGTACTACCATCGTACCCTTTTCCTAACTGCAGAAAAGCGCTGCATGCAGACAGCGGTGGGTGCACAGCGTAAAAAGCCCTTCTCTTGTCTGGAAGCTGGCAGCAGTGAAGCCGTAATTGTATCTGTGGTGGAGGTGACAGCAGCCCAGCTGTCTGAGGACCCTGCTTCTCAGACTCTGGAGTGACCAAGTCTCACACTTAGCCTGGGAAAGAATTTCCAGTTCACGCCTCCTCACAGACACGCACCTGTGCGCTCCTGTCCTGTAGATCTTGCCAAAGTTTGAAGCCGTCAGTAGCGTGCAAAATTTCCACATATATATATATATATATATAGGAGAATTGTAAAGTTTACATGTTTATTTTCAGACCCCCCCCCCCCCCCCCCCCCCCACATCTCGTTTGTGATTCTTGTATGAATGAAGGTTCTTTTATACTGGAAACTGTGTGAAAAAGCAGTTTTTTAAGTACGTTATTTTAAGTGCATTTCTACTTAACAAATCACTCAAGTGCACCAAAGTTCTCATCGGTTTTTCTGCATATTTTCAAATAAAATATTCTAGAATTACATTTATATTACATTTCAATTAACTTATGACATTACATTAATGCCTGGAATAGCTTACCAAAGACACTAAGCAGACGAAACAGTGAATCTAGAATTGAAAAATTTCACCATTCAACATTCTTATTTTTGAACAAATCACTAGACACAAAACACCATTCAACTTCATTCAGCCTAAACGAAAACATATAAATTCAATACCTTTAGTCAAAATTTGTTTTATCCAAATCATTGTTTTCAATAATCGGCACATCGGGTGAATATAGTGCTTACATTTGTAAAGACCTAGAATTGAGGTAAATTCCATTTTAATTCTGTCCATGCATACACTGAAAAATGACCATAATATGCTGATTATGTTTAAGTTCAATTGGGTATAAATTCATTTTTTTCAATTTTATGAATTGGCTGGAGCTGGAAATGAAGAAACCAAACACTGGGTAGCACAACACAATCATTTCTCAGTTTCTAAAAAATAATAAATTAGCTGATAGGAATAGCACTTCCTTTTTATCATAGAACACATTCCTGAAATGTAAAATTTAAATGTGTAAATATAATTTTGTTTTTGGACAGAACATTCATGATATTAACTTAGACAGTGGAAGTCAAGACAATGCACTGCAAAGATATTAACACAAAGAAAGTGGTTTGAGAGAAATTTGTCACAATAAATAAAAAGTAAAACATTGAGAACGAATGGCACACCATCCATATTAAAATCAACCCAGAAATATTGCTTTAAAAAATACATTTGTAATCGCTCTCTATTCTCAGAAGTTTTCCTTTGGTTTTGCTTCATTTTCAAACCACTCCTTCACTTGCTTCTGATTGGCTGACAGCCATTTGATGTTGGCTTTTGTTCTCTCGATGGACTGCTCCAGGGCCACTGTGCCTGACCCAAACCCACCCTGGGCATTGTCTTCCTGGAACTTTTGCAGCTGTGACATCACAGGAAATAATCCAATACAAAAATATTTATACAAATTTCATAGTATATAACACAATGATTTTACTTATTCAGAACAAGGTATTAGGCTGTGACGACATCAAAGGGAGGCATATCTTTATGAATCTAAAAGGCCTTTCTGATGAGAGGCATTTCTAACTTTTTCATCTGTATGTATTCAGAGTTTGTACTTTGGTTTTTGGTTAGCACAGTTAGCCTGTATGCACTAGTGCTTTAGCGATGTTGCCTCTATGCTCATTGGTTTGAATGCTATTAGCAAGCATTCAAAGGCATAGTTGCTCATGTTAATCAGACAAATGCACAAATGTTACTCCTGCACTGCAATTCACCCTGGATTAGACTGCCTGCTAAATTAATGTAATGATCCCTGTTTTCAGAAAAGCCTGTGATGTGGCCACTTTTGTAAGTGTACAGCACAGGTGTGCTAAAATATCTGGCTGTTGCTTCTGTGCAATTGTGCATATTCTGTGTGATGTCATGAGTTTCACTTTGTCACTATTTTTGGGCACGTGCCAGTAGGAAATGCTGTGTGTCAAACATCTGCATGTTTGTTAACTGCTGTATCCATCCAAAATACCACATGGCGATGATATGTTTACTGTACCTGTTTCAGCTCAAATTCTGTTGAAAACCGCTTAGTCACTCCACTGATAAGTTCTGCGAAAGAGAAAGAACTGGCTCCATACCTACAAGACGCAAGAGCAAAATATTAGAGTATATTTGGGAGAGCGCAGCATATACAGTATGTATGTATGAAAGAATGTACGTTACAGATTTACAGATGAAAATTCTCAAATGAGATCATTCGTGGTCACAAGAGATGTACAGAAATGGAATATACTTAAAATATATAAATATGCACACACACACACACAAACAAACACACAGAGAAATTTAATTGCATTGTCTCACTATCTTCTTGCCCTTTTAGATATTGCAATATATTTCTTTTAAAACATACAACACCGGGAAATATATTTATCATTATAGTTTCATAAAGCCCACATATTAACAGTATATTGCCGTATATTCCATCTCCCTAATGGAGGTTATGGGCCACAGAGCAGCAGACAACTCACTCTGTGAATATGTAGTCCCATCTCGATCTGACAAAGTCCCAGGCCAAAGGCTGGCCCACCACATTGCTGGCGATGTACACGATGGTAGAGGTGGCGTCCTGCTTCCTAATTTTAGTTGGGTCCAGGGTGTACTCCAGGTACCTGGAATGAACGAAAGATTTCATTTAGTGGGAAGAATTGAAAAATAGAGTGAAAAGTAGGAGTGTGAACATCCCACTTTCTATCTGTCATTTAACTGTCTGTAAAAATGACTGTAGGGTGGGCTGTGGGCATGCCATCCAGGGTTCTTTAGTGTACACGCTCAGCGACTTCCCAGTGGATGTGGAGGGGAAGGGGGGGGAGGGGTAAACTGCCAATTACAGAGACTGTGAAGAAAAAATGGAGGGGTGCTACCTTTCCTTGATTCAGCTGCAAGAAAGGTACAGAGAATACTGAAAATACTTAAACACAGGTTAGGGGCTATTTGTCTTAAGTTATTTCTGTGCCCCCTTCTCCCTCCCCAAACATGTGACTTGCCTTAGGTAGGTTCTGTCCCAAACTGACCTGTTGAGCAGCCAGGGCTCTTTGGTGCAGGCCAGAGCGGACCTCAGCTTCTCTGCCTCGGAGGCCATAGAGGCGCTCAGGAACATCTCCCAGCCAAAGTCCCACTCGGCCACGCCCCCGGCAGCGATGGCGCTGCAGTAAACCGTCGTCCTCAGGTTGGGGTGGATCCTGAAACACACGGAGCCGTCAGCGGCGCCTTTATCTGGACCGCCGCATTTCCGCGTGCATCAGAACACCTTGTGTCGTGTTGGGGAAAGGTAGCTACTGTACTAGCTTCAGTCACTTGGGTGTTTTTGTGGGGAAAACGTTAAAGAAAGGTAGCTGCTGTACTAGCTCGTAGCTGAGTCACTGCACTGTGAAGCCTTAGCTATGTAATTAGCCGGCTAATCAGTGAGCATCGGCGGGAACTAATCTGGCCGCATCCTTTAAGGGGTTTTGAGGGTTTAAGTCAGCCAGGGTTTCTCTTGCTATGTTTACATTCATTCTTCCCGGCGATACATCAGGGAGCCACTGTTACTTGTCTTTGTCAGTGATGCACCTCTCCTACGACTGCCAAAATCCATGCCCACAGTGCCTAAAATACCCGCTGGCTCACACTAGGGTTCAATGGAGGAGCACACGCCCTCCTGCTGCAGAGCTCCTTGCTCGGGATGCAGGTGGAGCCATCACTCCATGGGACGCAATCCCAGCCGAAACATCCTCACAACGTTGGGGCCAAGTAGTGGCCATTTTATAACATTGACAAAACATTCCAGTAACATTATGAGAACATTTTGTGTTAGTTGGGAATCAGTGACTCCAAACTGGTGAGCGAATCAAACAGGGAAAAGATTGTTGCAGAATAAGGTGCAGGAAGCTGGTAGACTCACGGGTTAATGTCTGGCTTCTTCATCCACTCGTTGAACCATCCTGTGGTCAACTCCTCACAGCCTTCCACTCCAGTCCTACAGGCCATCCTGATGGCATTGACCTGGTTATACCTGGGGACACAGGGAAAGCCAGAGGGACTGAGCTCCACCAAAGGGTTTACCATTAAAGGCACCAAAAAGCCATCAGCTGAACATGCAGATGTGCTCATAAGCACATCTAGCCTTTAATTACTCACTGGTCAGTGTGACCCTCAGGTACTTTGGTCCAGTTGGAAGTAATTTGCTTGAAGTATTCAAAAAGAGGTCCCACTTTATTCTTGAGATAAGCCTGCAAAAAAAGCAATATTAAAGCAGCTGTCATTTTGATTCATTATTAGCGTTCTTGCTAATGTTCAGCAGGATGTGACTGATTGCATCATTAAATAAATGTCCAAAGCACATGAGTGTCATTTTCTAAAGTTTTTTATATTGCACTTTTGCACAGCACCATATACCCAGTTATAACAACCCTTTGTTGCCATACCTGTGAACTGACATAATGTTACCCGTTTAAAAATAACTCTAAATCAAAATGGCCAAAAGTATGTGGACACCTAACATCCAACATCTCATCCAAAACTAAGGGCATTAATATGGAGTTGGCCTACCCTTTGCTGCTATAACAACCTCCACCCTTCCCGGGAAGGCTTTATACTAGATGTTGGAGCATTGCTGCAGGGATTTGCTTCCATTCAGCCAGAAGAGCATTAGTGAGGTCAGGCACTGATTGGGCAACAAGGTAATGGCAAAAGCACTGTAATTGGTTCAAAGTCGTGAGCGACTGATAGCTCGTGGTAGCTCCACCTATTTTTGGGGCTCATTAAGCTTCCCATCCCTGCTGAACCCCGCCGACCCCCAGGTTTCCCGTTCAACGTAGCCGAACCTGCATTGGTCCGTGGACCTCGGTGCGGTCGAACATGAGGAAGTAGTAGTCCAGGTTGTCGAGGGCCGACTCCCACGGCATGTAGTCTCTTTCCTCAGAGAGGTACTTGGTTGTGCTCAGAGCTAATGTGGTGTTGACCATTTTTGCCCTTTAAAGGGAAATAAATAAAAAAAACACGATTTATATAATCTCCAATCATTTCCTGAGAAGAGAAACAATGTGGTCGGAAGAATCTCTCACCTTGCCAGATTGAAAGCGTCGTCCACCAGCTGGGCCCTGTTAATGACTGGAATGACCTGCATAAAAGAGAGCGGTGCAAAATATCATAAACTGCTGCAGAGAAACAAAAAAAAAATATTTATGTGTGTGCAGAAATGTGGAAACATTGACTGCCGTAAGGATGTGTACAGTGTAAACAGTGACTAAAATATTGGAAAATTTGGGTACAATTTAAGTTAGAGGGTTTTTTTTTTTTGGAAGGATTTAAATTTTAAAAGAATTATGAAAAAAACATATTTTAATTCCAGTGTGCAAATCTTATACTTCATATGAATTGTGATTTGTCCCCCCTCATCACTTCTGGGGACGATCGCAAGCCATTTCAAATGAACACGGTAGCAAACTTTGGAGCGGATGTCTTGGCAGCTGCTGGGAAATACTGGGCTAAAATTGTGATAAAAGGCCTAGTCTGTGCTATACTAGGTGAGGAAATGATATAGCATGGTAAATGGTAAATGGACTGTATTTATATAGCGCTTTTATCCAAAGCGCTTTACAATTGATGCCTATCATTCGCCAGAGCAGTTAGGGGTTAGGTGTCTTGCTCAAGGACACTTCGACATGCCCAGGGCAGGGTTTGAACCGGCAACCCTCCGACTGCCAGACAATCGGTCTTACCTCCTGAGCTATGTCGCCCCACACATATAGATATACCAGGTTATACTAAAATGATACAGCACACAAACTCATATGTATACACCAGGTTATACTGAAATGGGAAAGCACACCCTTATGCAGGTTTTCATCTCCTGGATATACTGAAATGATAAAGCAGATCCTTACACAGGTGTACCTGGTGGTTGCTGTTCAGCTGAGTGAGGAGGCGGTTCCAGTTCTCAAGGTCGTAGTTAACCCTGTAGTACCCGGTGACATTGAGGTTGGCTAGAACCCATTCAGCTCCAGCTGCAGTCATGTTCTTGTTAGCAGCTGTAGGAATGTTAATCAAATGCAGAAGCTATGAAACAATAATTACGGGCTTAACTGACTCATGGACACAAAACTCAAAACTCTGAGAGAATATTGTTTCAAACAATTTCCGTTCTGTTTCCATACCTCTATCGGTCAGCAGCCAAAACTGGTCTTGGGCCGCTCCTGACTTCATCCATCTGACGGGTATGTACCACTCATAACTGGGGCCAGAAATGGTTACAGTTACCACATCATCTCCAGTCCAGATTCGAAATATAAATTTCTGTTTTGGCAATCGGTTGGCTCAATGTTTCAACAAATCAAGCAATTTCCATTGGCAGAACATAATAATCATGAAAAAATAATCATGACCAGAAAAGTTTGTGCCATTACAATCACAAGACCACAATGATTTCTGTTGCCATTACGGGCTCAAACAACCAATCACACATTGTGATTCCGCATATGCAAATTTGCAGCCAGTCCGCCCCACTGAGATTGACAGGTCCGAGACGTACTTGTACTCAGACGGCCTGTCCGGAGCCGACTCGGGGTCCAGGAGGAAGTGCTGCTGGGATACCTCCCCGGTCGCAGTGTTGATTGTGACCACAGGGAAGCCCATTTGCAGAACCCAGCGGTTCATGATTTCATGCACAGTGTCGGGCAGGGGCGTGTTGGTCTCTACCACCGCCTAGCAACGAAAAAACGCAACAGCCAATCAACCGTGTCACCACAATCAAGACCGAAGAGGCATCCCGTGGTAAAGTAATCGGTCGCATTAAGCTGCCACTAGAGGGCAGAAAATCCACATTATTGTATACCAGTTGGCTCAGTGTGAGGTAACTGCATAATTTCTGCACCCTAAACACAAACAACAGGGAGTACACAATGTCCTTTGCACCACTGCTGTGTCCCTTACATCAGGGGTTCCCAAACTCTGGCTTGGGACCCCCTGGTGGGTCATGTGATCACTGATACACTTTCCATTCACAGTCATATCAGTCAAATTTAAAACTGCACCTGCTGGGCACAGTGCACATACAGGTGTTCTGACATCCATGCTTGAACGTATGACAGTCAGCAATAGAGGGTGGGTCATACAAAACGTCTTCCTTCCACAGGGAGCTGTCTGCGGGTTTTGTGGGGGTAACTTCATGTTTAATACAGGGTGAAAGGAGACTTACTCTCTGAAGGTGATCCCAGAGGTCTGTTCCCACAGTGTTGCTGTAAGCAAAGTCTTTCAGGTAGGTCTACGGAGAAAAACAGAATGGGAAACCTCAGAATTTAAAAGAATTTGAATTTGAAACTGTTCATTTGACCACTCGTGCTTTCACATCAATACCAACATTTTATAGCTGTTTCTCTAAACCAGCGGTAGCCAACCCTGTACCTGTAGATCTACCGTCCTGTAGGTTGTATCCAGAGGTGGGTAACCCGGCTTCAAAGAGTAAAAAGACTGACCATGTATTTGCTCCACCACCATGCACTAAACCAGCTGATTACAATACTTAGGTCTCCTATCATGCTGAAGAGTTATGCTAATTAGAGTCAGCTGGTTTAGTGCATGGTGGTGGAGCAAATACATGGTCTGTCTTTTTACTCTTTGAAGCCGGGTTACCCACCTCTGGTTGTATCTAAGATCCTAAGAAAGCGCACCGCATTCAACAGCAAGAGATTTTGTTGAGGTGCTAATTTGTAGTGCCAAATTAGGGTTGAAATGAAAACCTACAGGATGACAGATCTCCAGGAATAGGGTTGGTTACCACTGTTCTAAACAGATACAACACATGTATTTAAAAATGTTTTGAATACACACATACATCTACACATGAAAACATGACTATGAACATACAGGCACTAACCCTAACACCCAACAACATACATACTTGCACACACACAAGCACACCGGCCTATACACACACAATCACAAACACACGGCAGGTTTGTCACTCTGACTCACGCTGAGTCCTTTGACGAAGACGTCTTCTGTGAGGAATTCTGAAAGCATCCTCAGTACTGATGCTCCCTGCGGAGAGAAAACCCACAATCCTTCACTCTCGCTGCTCTTCCTGTTCAGAATTCTCCACCTCACAATACATAGAATTTTGTACAGTAGCCGATAATTTGGTCTGTAGGTTATTCCACTGTTGCTATGACAGGATATTGTATAAAGATGTGCTTCAGCTAATCAAATTTACATTAAAAAACTGCATTGAATTACAATTATAAAAAAAGATGCTGATATTTAAAGAAGTATTACAAGTTTTCAACCCTGCAGTGGTTACCACAGCTTGCTGCAGTGCAAACTTTCAGGAAGTTTTTTAAGCAGAATATCACTATAAAAAAATATGTTTTATAAATGTATTACCTTTTCAGGTTATTAAGCAGGATATTACTGTAAAGAAGTCATTTTTAAAACATGAAACCTTGATTTAAGTGTCAGTTAAGCATGTTTAGTGAGCTAAAGAGGACCAGATAAGTTCCCGCACTCAGGTAATATCGAACTTCTCTTCTACACTGGCTTTAAACAAAACAGAGGGCAGTGTGTCGTACCTTACTGTAGGAAATGGCATCAAACAGCTCACTGATTTGCTCTGGCTTGTAGATCTCCTCCTCTTTGGAGGAGAGAGGGTGGGAGGAGGCCAGGGCGTCGATGGCGAACACCCTGTGCACGTCGTTCAGGACAATCAGCTCTTTCTGTGGAGGAGAGCGTAGAATCACAAACTGGGGACCATCTCACCTCACTGAACGCGTTTCAAATTAACCTCTAAATAAAACTTTGGTCTGTGAATCCATATTCCAGAATCCCTCGACCCACAGGGAATTATTTTACTCCACATATATAACAAATACTACTAAAGATTTATTTAGTAGCGTCCATGTGCTTCTACTACAAAGGTATAATGACTCATAGCCCGTCTGAATACTTACGATGTTCCAGGTGGGCTCTGCGTAGTCGGCTCCCAAGTACTCCACATAGGAGGCGAATCCCTCGTTCAGCCAGACCTCGTTCCACCACCTCAGCGTCACCAGGTTCCCGAACCACTGACAGGGTCACAAATAGCAAAGCGAGTGAAGAAAACTGGAACGAAACAAAATGGTGAAAAACGAATTGACCAATGGCCTCCATTTGCAGCTTACTTACCATGTGTGCCAGTTCATGTGCAATTATCGAGGCAGTCCTCTCCTTGTTTGCATTGGAGGACACGATGGGATCGTAGAGAAGGTTGGTCTCTCTGTAGGTGACTAGTCCCCAGTTCTCCATGGCTCCAAAATAGAAATCAGGCAGTGCAATCTGGTCTGAAATAGATATATATGCGCTTTTTTGTGAGAAAATGAGAATCTGGACTAGAGCCGTCAGTATTGAAATACAAGTCTTTTTTTATTATTTGTATTTCAATGGTTATCCTCCAGGGGTCCCCATAGGCACTCCAAAGGCACAGTCAAGTGACTAATTGTTCAACAGTTTCTAAGTGAGACATTTATAAAAAAACAATTTTTTGCTCTAATATGGGGAGAGTCAGGATGGGAAGTAAACATGGATGGAAGTTTAAATGCTACGAAAAGCATGATAAGACACCTGATTCTACTTAAAGTGTTAAGTGAAGACCATGATTAGTTAACTTTTTTGTGCAAGTTAAATGCTATATAACTGCTCTCATTTTTAACGTGGGCATTTCCCACCGCTTCTAACAAAACCTGACATCCCCTTGTACAACACTTGAAAATGCTGCAGCATGTCCACAGTAGAAAGTAATGAAAGTGAATTTAACACCTGATTGTCGCTTGTAGACATTGCTGTCAGTCATCGCCTCTGCTTATTTAGTGGCCATTACTCTATCAGCTTAGATTACAGAGGTCATGCAAATGGGATAATTGTCTGAGAAGGGACTTCACAAATAGGCTATCATGACCTCTAGTTGGCAGAGGACTGAAGTACCATGTGAGAAAACAGGGGGGGACAAACTGGTGGCCCTAATCTAGACCTATCGGTTGTGTGAGAAAGTGGGAAGTCCTACCTGATTTGGACAAGGGGTAGCTAACATTGTAGTAGCTTTCGAAGAACTTCAAGACCGGTCCGGTCACATTGAGGGCATAATCTCCATGTCCGTCTGCAATGGCTTTTTTACGAGCCCATATTCGAATCTGGACAAAAAAAATTCTTTAATAGCCTGGTGAAATCAACACGGATAAAGTTCACTCAAAAATATGTAATTGCATTCAGCAGCAAGAAAACTTGGTTCAGTTTTACAACTCTTGAAGATAAATGTGTGTTACTGAAAGTGTGATTGAATTCAATTTAATTATCGTGGCCAGCTCTGGGATTTCATAGGAGGTACATTTGTGAAATATATTCAACTAACATTTATCATGGGCAATTTGGGGATTGTATGTGTGTTTACGTGAAAGGGGAGTAACTTGTCTACAGTGTTTTTTCAGCTTTTTCTAATGAATTTTTAAGTTACAGAACATAGGAAAATAAATACCAGAACTTTGTCCTCCTCTGAGACAACAAAATCATAGTCACTGACGATAAGCGCCAACAGGTATGTGGACATTTTCTTGGTTGGTTCAAATCTGGTCTGTGTAACTGCAGTGCCATTGACGGTGGTGTTCACAGTGTCTATGGGAGAAAAGAGAGGGGGCAATGTTATATTTAAATAACTGCTCAGACTCAGAATAACAATGGGAATGGGCTACAGGCCAATGCACCTGCTTTCACTGGTTAATTTTTCTGTCTGTTTTTCACTTGTTCTATTAAAGTTTTATTGAAAGTGGGTTATGGCTCAGTCAAGGCCTTGACTTTGTTGGTAATATCCAATAAGACTGATCCAGGATCAGTTTCAGCTCTTGGAGTGGGGCACTCACCAACGTCCTTTCCATTGGAAAGAGCCACGGTGCCAGGCCGGTGGATGAGAGTGATGTGGAAGACGGCTTTCATCGCGGGCTCGTCGAAACACGGGAAGGTCTTCCTGGCGTGCGTGGGATGCATCTGGCTCGTGGCGACTACTCTGGGGAGTGAGTTTTACAGCAATTCACGTTAATCAGTGATGCCTGGCCAAAACAGTGAGCCATTCCAAAGTCCCCTTCTTCAGCAAACAAGTCTTTAAAGTAGGGGTGGAGGAAGATGCCACTATTTGTATTTGTGTCTGTATTTGTTCAACCAAAAAATTATTTGTATTTGTATTCAGATAAAAACCAGAAGTGGGCGTGGCTAAAACTGGAAGTGAGTGGGGTTTAACCCAAAGCTGTATAAAATGCCAAACATTCCAGATTTCCCAGAGCCATTCTGTTGTCCTGTAGGCCTGTGCCATGGTTTTGAACTCGGTGTAAGCTGTAACAGGTGACGTGAGATGAGGAGGGGTGTGACTTGAGCATGTTTGGGAATGCAGTAGACAAGTCGTGCGGCGGTTTTCTGCATTAACTGCTAAGGTCTAGGGCCTCAAGCAGGGAGAATGGAACTGCAATAGTCCAGGTATGAGAATGCAAAAACCTGGTCTAAGAGCTATATACTTACCTACCATAAGTTAAAATCATGCTGGGGCAGGTGACTTCTGTGTAATCTGCTCTTTATTGACTTTTACAGACTACATATCTTCACATGCTGTTGTTATAGTACAATACTGTGGGGAAAATACATGTTAACACTTCCTTATGGTAAAACATCAGTGGCAGTAATTATTTAATATGGGAAGAGGAAATTAGCTTGCCAAATGTTCAACAAACATAAAAAGCTGAGAAACATGTAAGAGCTGTTGTTTCCATGGACACAACAGCTCTTACGTGTAAAAGAATCTTAATCTTGAGTTATTGAATGCACAAGAAAATCTCGAAAGCAGCTCATATACGTTCACTTACTTTTTGACTCCATCCTCGTAATATTCACTCCTGTAAAAACCAGCAAGATCATCAGCCAGCTCTCCTCTGAATTGAGTCTGCAGCTCGTAGGACTTTCCCACTGTTAGTTTTCCATTCAGCTGAACCACAAGATACTGGGTCTGTTCCTGCAGCCAGGTCTTCGTAATGGCTGGAGAAGCTGACCCATCCACCGCGAGCAGCTTTGCAAGGAACCCATCGAACAAGGTCAGCTCCAGCTTGTTGGAGTGAATGAGGATCAGGTCCGTTTCCTTCACACATCTGAAGATCACGCTGGAATCCCCCGTAAACATGTACATGCCCTGTGCGTCTGGCTCAAGATGGGGCCACAGGGTCACGTTGTAGGTGTCGGGCATCAGGGAGTCAGGCAGCCGGTACCTGTGCCATGGATCATTGGGTGGAGCAGGTGAGGTTGGAACGATGGGAGGGGGCTTGACCGTGGTGGTCACCGGCTCGACTTCAACGTTCTTGGATTTCTCTTGAGCGTAGACGACCGACAAGGCAATGATGGTGGCCACAGCTCCTGCCCCCAGCACTATACCTACTACCCCCAGAGTCTTGCTGATATAAAAGCCTTTGGCCATCTCTGACAGGTAAGGAGTGAGAAGATCGATCTCGTGAATTTAGGGCTTTTTATTTAAGCTCTGTGCCGGCTCTCCACCCACCAGAGTTAATAGCTGATCTATTAACACATAAATCTGGGGGACAGAGGGACGGTGTTCAGTGCTATCTGGAGGGCTGTACATACATAGATAAGAGAAATTTAAATGGTATAAACACCTTTTTATTATGTCTCCGTTATTGGTGCTAGTTATGAACTGCCTTTCCAAGGTCACCAGTCATAATATCAAGAGTTAGCTATAGTGCGTTGTGCTCAATTTAAAAAAAATATTGTGAAAGAAATATACACTTCAGGAATATCCAGTTGTTTCTGATGCTGAAAAACAAAAATACTAATTTACTGGTAGCATAATTACCTATTTAATTAATCTTAGTCATCATGTTTGTTAAATACACATAACACAAGTATTTAAGTGTAATCTTTACCAGGTTTATTTGTGAATATATTTTATTAATGTATTGCTGAATGAGCCTGTTAAAATCTCTGCATTCAATTGAAGTAGTTCTAAAATGTGTCATATAGGGACATATCATATTTTTGAGCATGAATTGTCTATTTGTGTTGAGACAAATGTGTTGTGTCTATGAAAAAAGTGTGTGTGTGTGTGTGTGTGTGTGTGTTGTGAGAATAATCAACTCAGAATTTGAAAAAAAATTACATTTATTAAACAGAAATGTAATTCTCTCATATGTACAATTGTCCAAAAAGGCAGAGACCGAATTTCCTATTCCAGATAAGTAATTGAGTCATCCATAAATGTAAGCTATGAAAAGCAATAATTGATGTTTCATGGAGGAGACAGACATTTCCCAGTCAAGGGAAAATGCAATACTCAGTAACGACAGAGTTCTCCTTCTGTAGATAGTATAAGATATCATAGAACTGTAAAACCCAGGTCTAGAAGTAAGAATAGAAGATTGGTATTGTATTTATTTTTATTTTTTGGCCTTTAATGTGAATGGACCCAAAAAGACTGGAAGCGAGAGGCACTTGTACTAATACATCCAATTAGAAGGATCACCGCCACAAGGTAAGTGGATTGTGGGAAATGTGGTATAATAAATAGACACAAATAGGAGAAAACAAGGTGGCCTACCCAAAAGAAAATTATTCCAGAAATACTTTACAAAATAAATTTTCTCCTGCATATTTTTATTCCCTGAGGTTGTTAATTCATGGTTTTAATTCATTTTCGAACCACTCCATTACTGTCTTCTGATTGGCTGCCAACCATTTTATGTTGGCTTTTGTTCTCTCGATGGACTGATCCACGGCCAGTGTGCCTGACCCAAACCCAGCCTCAGCATTGTCTGCCTTGAACTGCTCCAGCTGTGGTATCACAGGAAATAGATATTACACGCAAATCTGTCACATATTCTGCATAAAAGAATATACAGTTGGAATACTCGCAATACCTTGCAAATAATAGAAAATAATAGATACGTGTTTTTTTTCCTTTCAGGTATGATTCTAGCATGACACTTTCTTAACATTAGCTGCAATATAGTGATGTCATCGTAAGGTCATGACTATTGTAGGTCTTTACAATTAAATTGACTCCACCAACCTCTTGGACTTAAGTCTCAGTTTTTGTGAGATGTGCCCAGTACTGATTACAGTCTGAATATTTGAATGTTAATGTGGACACATATTATTACATCCCCACACAAATTCTAATTTATATGTCCATCTACAATATTTGCTCAAAGTAAAATACAGTAAATTGCACACAATTATAGATGTAATAAATTATGGATAAATGCTGCTATGTAGTAGCTTGGTGGTACATGATATCAGTAGCTCAGAAGGTTGGAGCTGGTTGGACCTTGATCGGGCAAGCTTGTAAATGTCATTTATTTGTCACCAAATAATTTCTCAATTCTCTTCAGTTTTTCATAGCTCTGTGAGTTGTACCAGCAAAGTCTAAAAATCTAATTTAGGTATATACATTAAATAACCACAGAATGATCAACGTGGAATAAACTGTGATATTATTCATAGAATCGTAGAATTTTGGCACTAAAAGTTAAAAATGTATTGTCAAAAGTGTAGCCATACATTTTTCATTTATCAATTAGATATTCAACAACATTTACCTGTTTGAGCTCAAATTCTGTTGAGAACCTCTTAGTCACTCCGTTAATAAGGTTTGAGAAGGAGAAAGACCCTCCGCCATACCTTGGAAACAAAAGGCGAGAATGTATGCGGTCAGGCTCTGGGAGACAAAAACCATTCTCACAGAGAACAGGATCATTAAGCATGCAGATCTACCCAAGGCCCGCGATGCATCCAACTCACTCTGTGAATATGTAGTCCCATTTCGCTCTGACAAAGTCCCAGGCCAGAGGCTGGCCCACCACATTGCTGGCGATGTACACGATGGTAGAGGTGGCGTCCTGCTTCCTAATTTTAGTTGGGTCCAGGGTGTACTCCAGGTACCTGGAATAATGTGGGGGGTTAAATTTTCAAAGCAACGGTGAGGATGATTGCTCTTTGTCTTCCTCTTCTGTGCCTTTTCTATGACACAGATTTAAAGCAAACTGGTTTAAAGGATTCTGTCTCTGTGTGGAAATGGGAGCTTTACTGGGTTTCCGTTGGGCATCTCCATAACCCGTGTCAGTCATGCGGTGGTCTGAATGTGTACAGTAACCTGGTGTGTGCGGTGAGTGCCTGAGGGGGGTCCTGGTCCATACTGACCTGTTGAGCAGCCAGGGCTCTTTGGTGCAGGCCAGAGCGGACCTCAGCTTCTCTGCCTCGGAGGCCATGGAGGCGTTCAAGAACATCTCCCAGCCAAAGTCCCACTCGGCCACGCCCCCGGCAGCGATGGCGCTGCAGTAAACCGTCGTCCTCAGGTTGGGGTGGATCCTGAAACGCACGGAGCCGTCGGTGTGTATTTATGTGAACCGCCAAATTCGTGTGTGCAGCAGAACATTGAACAGGTATTATGGAGTAGGCTGGCATTCAAGGAACAAGGAAGGCGATTGCGGTCACCATTAGACATAGATTTCAATCCAGGGTAAGGCACTAGGCCTACTGTTTAACCCCAGGTTAAGGTGTTTAACCTGAATATCTTCAGTAAAATCCAACTCATGGTTAGGGAACTGGGCTTGTACTTTTCAAATAGCATGTTCAGTTCCCAGGTGGGGCACTGGCGTTGTATGCTTATAGTAAAAAGTCCAGTGTTAATTAAACTCCAACAGAGTACATACAAGTCCAGTAGGAACTATACGGACACTGTAAGAGTTGATTTAACACTTAATA
Source organism: Anguilla anguilla (assembly GCF_013347855.1). NCBI lineage: Eukaryota > Metazoa > Chordata > Actinopteri > Anguilliformes > Anguillidae > Anguilla > Anguilla anguilla. Next base: position 11,130,112 of record NC_049216.1, read on the forward strand.
TTTCACTTTACTCAAGCGAGGTAATTAACCTGGATTGCTTCAGTAAGTGACCAGCAGTATAAATGGATCTCATATATAGAATGTAAGGTGTCTAAGGCACTTAGGCCAAGAGCATGTGCTAAATGCCTACAATGTAAATCGTATGTAAGAATCTGATTTGAGAAAGCTCCCCTCTATAACTGTCTGAAACAGGAATGATTCAACAACAATTCCGGGTGGCCTAGAACTGTGTTCTGGAAAAAGGATTGGCTGGGGGGGGGGGGGGATAGGACAGTTACCAGGTGACCAAAGGACAGGAAGCTGGTAGACTCACGGGTTAATGTCTGGGTTCATCATCCACTCGTTGAACCATCCTGTGGTCAACTCCTCACAGCCTTCCACCCCAGTCCTACAGGCCATCCTGATGGCATTGATCTGGTTATACCTGGGGACACAGGGTAAGCCAGTGGGACTGAGCTCCACAAAGGGTGTACCATTAAAGGCACCAAAAAGCCTCTAGCCTCGAATTACTCACTGGTCAGTGTGACCCTCAGGTACTTTGGTCCAGTTGGAAGTAATTTGTTTGAAGTATTCAAAAAGAGGTCCAACTTTAGTCTTGAGGTAAGCCTACAAACACAAACACGCATGGCTGTCAGTCTGTTTTTTTTTTTTTTTAAACTAAAATTCCATAATTTATTTTACAAATAATGCAATATAATACAATACATAATCCTAACATGAATTAGCCAATATTCATTGTTCAAAGGTTTTGTTTATAACCTTCTGCGATTTTCTGAAAATGTAAACCCCTCTGAGTAGTTATTAGAAATTTCTAAGGATATACATGTTACGTTGACAAACCTGCATTGGTCCATAGACCTCAGTGCGATCAAACATGAGGGTGAAGTAGTCCAGGTTGTCAAGAGCCGATTCCCATGGCATGTATTCTGTTTCGCTGGAAAGGTACCTGGTCGTGCTCAGAGCCAACGTCGTGCTGGTTTTATTTGCCCTTTAAAGGCAAAAAAAACAAAGAAACATGATTTGTACAGTCCTCTGTCAAGGGGACAAAACAGGTTGAAAATTTGTGATTAGCAGGTGAAGTAAGGCCACTGAAACCACGGGAAGCCCTCACCTTGCAAGGTTAAAAGCATCATCCACAAGCTGGGCCCTGTTGATGGCTGGAATGACCTGCAGAAAAGGACAGACGGACACTTTGAGCAAAAGCATCAGAGAGTGTAGAGTAGGCTAATCGCCCTGTTATCTTAACTCTCAACAAACCCTAAACTCTCATTTATTCAATGTTGAATACCCCTGCTTGTGCTACATGAAACACCAGCTCCAAAAATCTGTTTACTCTTCACCATGTCCTTAAATTTCGAATGCTGTTCAATTTGTGGCGTGGGGAGCGCATGCACCTCCCCTCACACCCTCGCCTCCTGCAGTCACCTCCACCACACCAGACAACGGCCACAGCCCAGAGGGTTTAGAGCGGAGCGGCAGTTAGCTCATAATCCAATGTGGCTTATCCCCGGACTTATAAACATCCCTGTAAAGGGGCTCATGCTTGCTTTTACTGCCTCTTTTGTGGCCACCTCCATTGTCACTGACATGACAGCTTTCCAAGGTCAACTTGTAAACTTCAAGAAACGCATAGTATTAGATTTTTTTAGTTAACAGAGACTAAAAAAACTAGTCTAGTCACACAGCTCGTAGTGTAGCTCTTTACCTGGTGATTGGTGTTCAGCTGAATGAGGAGGCGGTTCCAGTTCTCAAGGTCGTAGTTAACCCTGTAGTACCCGGTGACATTGAGGTTGGCTAGCACCCAGCCTTCTGCAGTCAGAGTCATGTTTTTGTTCGTGTCTGTAGGAATAAACGATGGTGAAAGGTCAGGGTTAGTGAGGTACTCCTGCATGAAATTGATGCAAATGTTTCTCCGCCCTGGACCGTACCTGCTCATTCACAAAGTCTGGAGATTGGGTCATTCAACGTAAAGGCAAACTCGACTGGAATTCAACAGGTACTGAGTAAGCCGCACAGATTCTATTTAAAGGCTCCATACCTGATTTTTTCAGCAGCCAGTACTGTCCTTGGTCCACTTCTGTCTTCATCCACTTTATGGGGACGAACCACTCATAACTGTGGTCAAAAAAAGTGACATTTACTACTTCAACTGCAGTACAGCAGAGAAACGCAGGCGTTTCTGAGCACAACCTTACCGCACGGCACTCTTGCTATTTATTTTGTATTTATTTTATGGGGTTAGTACCATTTAAACCGCTCATACTAATTAGGTGTGTGTACTTATGTAGTCCTAATTGTATATCGCTCTGAATAAGACTACAAAACTACAGAACCGTGATCACCATTACCATCATAGGGCAACTCTACATATTACCGTTACCATCATAGGGCAACTCTACATATTACCAATATCATCATAGGGCAACTCTACATATTACCAATATCTAGTGCATAACCAACAGCCGAGAAAATTGAGATTGACAGGTCCGAGACGTACTTGTACTCAGACGGCCTGTCCGGAACCGACTCGGGGTCCAGGAGGAAGTGCTGCTGGGATACCTCCCCGGTCGCAGTGTTGATTGTGACCACAGGGAAGCCCATTTGCAGAACCCAGCGGTTCATGATTTCATGCACAGTGTGGGGCAGGGGCGTGTTGGTCTCTACCACCGCCTAGCAACGAAAAAACGCAACAGCCAATCAACCATGATCAACTCTCACCATTTTAGCTAAGAGTTGAATGACACTCGTTCATCGTTAAATCTTGCCACACTAGGTACAATTCAGTAAAAAATGTGCCTTTCACAGGTAAAGATGCCATATCACAGGTCTTCAACCAACATTACCCTACACTCAAATTGGCAGAGTGATGCATTATATAGCTACATATACTTGAATACTTGGATTGTTGTATAATACTTTTGTTTGTGATGTGTATAAGATCAAATGTATAAAATAACAAATATCTATGTTCAGAATACACAAGGTGCAGGCATAACAGAAAACAGACACCTCTAATAGGCATTAAAATGCCTGTGGGAACTTTTTAACTACTACTGTGTTAGAGCAATATATTTCTGTTCGGATTTGTGGACAGCATAGCACGTCACATTAATACCTTCCTAACAACCACCTCCAATAATTATATTATATATAATCATATTATGTATAATGGAAACAAATGACAACTTTTAAGATGAAGTTTGAAGATAACTTACCATTTGAAGATGATCCCAGAGATCTGTGTACACCGTGTTACTGAATGCAAATTGATTCAGGTATGACTGCACAGAGAAAACATTTGCGTTAGCTAGGATATACAGTACTGTGTCTACTCTTTGTTTTTATGTGTAATTGAAACTGTCAGCCTGTTCCTTTGCTCTAGAAGAGAACAGACTAGAATGTGTTTTGTCAGAAAGGAATTAACCCACTTTTAACTTTGTAGCAGCATCTGTTACAAGATGACTGCAGGCTTCCAGTCAGCCAGAGGAGTTGCTATTATGCAGTGAGTTTGGTCATGTCCTCGTCAATGAAAACCCTGTGTTATCTTATGGATAATTATGATACCCTGAGTCACCCCTGGCCACAAGCAGCCCTTGTCATAGTCAGGATTTAATTACAGGTATGCTGCATGCATGTAAATACATACATAATGCATGCACCTCATAGAGTTACACAAACCATGCGATACTTGCACGCACACAAGAACACAGGCCTGTACACACACAACCACAAACTCACGGCAGGTTCGCCGCGCTAACTCACGCTGAGTCCTTTGGCGAAGACGGCCTCCGTGAGGAACTCTGAAAGCATCCTCAGTACCGATGCTCCCTGCAGAGAGAAAACCCACAATCCTTCACTCTCGCTGCACTTCCTGTTTATGTCTCTTTCTTCACCTCATAACGTGGATTTCTGCACAACATAAAATGGCCGTACGGTAAAATTTTCCTTCATTTCCAGGATGGATTCTGGATTCACCATTAAGTCACCATTTCAGCTTAACTCCAGGAGTCGCTGCCAATCAGAAGGCGGCGTGTCGTACCTTACTGTAGGAAATGGCGTCAAACAGCTCGCTGATTTGCTCTGGCTTGTTGATCTCCTCCTCTTTGGAGGAGAGAGGGTGGGAGGAGGTCAGGGCGTCGATGGCGAACACCCTGTGCACGTCGTTCAGGACGATCAGCTCTTTCTGTGGAGGACAGTGCCCCAGAGTCACACATTGGGACAAAAGCGCCAAGTACCCGCCGCACCGCCAAAATTCGCACAGCAGCTCTTGACAGGAGAAATCAAATCAGCGCCGTTTCTTATTCATAGCGTCAGTATTATTATCCTCACTGTAGTTTTCATGATAATTCAGAACAATCAAAGCAGCAAGGACGGATTAGTGAATCTTCTGGTAAAACTGTCCACACAACACGGAGATTAAACAAAATGATTAGAAGCGGGGGTTTAAAACAACGATTAGAAAACACGACTCGAAGAGCACCGGCGTGTGACGCACCAAGCCCCACGTGGGTTCCGCGTGGTCCGCACCGAGATACTCGACGTAGGAGGCGAACCCTTCGTTCAGCCACAGGTCGTTCCACCACTTGAGCGTCACCAGGTTCCCGAACCACTGCGGAGGAGGAGAAGCCACACGGCCAGTGAGGACACGGACACGCCCGAGACGGGGAGGCGAAGGAAGGGCGCCGCCCGTGGCGACCCGCGTACCATGTGAGCCAGCTCGTGCGCGATGATGGTCGCGATCCTCTCCTGGTTCCCGTTGGAGGACATCTTCGGGTCGTACAGAAGCGCCGTCTCCCTGTAAGTGATGAGACCCCAGTTCTCCATGGCCCCGGCGTTGAAGTCGGGTAGAGCGATCTGGTCTAAAAGGAGGAGGCCATCTTGACTTTAGACAAAGGCATCTTCCTGATTGATGGGCAATCCTTTTCCCCATTAGGTTTGCACGCACACATACTTAAACAAACATGCTTAAAACCCCACCTGATTTAGACAGTGGGTAGGTGGAATTGTAGTATGATTCAAAGAACTTCAGGATCGGTCCGGTCTTATTGAGGGCATATTCCCCCTGGCCTTCGACAATGGCTGTTCTACGAGCCCAGATTCGAATCTAAACAAAAGAAGAACAAAGGAAGTATCTTGAACGACAGGAATGTCCGTGGCCATATCCAATTAGTTGTGCATTGTTGCCATCTAGTGGTAAAGTGAAGGTATTGTTAAGGTTTTTTTGGGGAGCCACTCACTTCAAAGCTGCAATTCATGCTTTCTGACAAAAAAACCTCTTACTCATCTGGTCTGTGATCTATCCTCATCTGACTATATTCAGGAGCATACCTGCTAGCAATGCATGGCTAAGCACAAATACTTTCAGCATGGCTGTTGATGATCTCAGTGAATTCTGTCATGCATACAAATATATTTTCATTTTTATAGGTTTCTTTTTCTTTCATTTACTTCTGTACGTACATATGTCACAAATCACTGCTTACTGCTCTTTCAGTTTCTCAGATTAGGATGTAGTGATGCTGTTGTGCATTAAGCAAAGTGAATATCTTGAGGAGGCACACAGTGTTTGGATGTGGGAAAAGAACACTCAAAATTACCATAACATTGTCCTCCGTTGCCTGGATAAAGTTAAACTCACTGACAATAAATGCCAGCAGGTACGTGGACATTTTCTTGGTTGGTTCAAATGTGGTCCGGGTGACCGCGGTGCCATTGATAGTGGTGTTTACTGAGGCTATGGGGGAACAGAGAGGAGGTATTCTGAAACAGCAGTACACATTGTGTCTTTATGTACACAAAACACCTTCCCTGAGATAACAAGAGCAAAACTGACCTTTTCCAGGAGAGCAGAGAACAACAAAAAGTTCATTTTCACTTGTGTCCGGGACCTCAGTCTGAATGGCTCAGTCTTTACATGTTGCAAATAGCATTCTAGGCCAGGGTGCTAACCGTTTAAATAAAATGATTCTTTAAAAAAATTCAGTTAAAAACTGAGCAACATTTATATTACTGTTGACCAACGATAATTGCAAATGGTGGCAATTATTTTATTTATTTGTAAAACTCAGACTCATTAGATATAGTCTTGCTCGTTCTAAAAGAAATCATGCTGAATCAGATTGGTTTGCGTAACTGTTGCTACCAATCAGTGGTACTTGAACCTCCCTCACCCTCATTTGAACCTATAATGTTCTGTGTAAGCACAAGCAGTATTAAATGTAAACACACATACAACAGAGATTTAGTAGTATGTTATTCAGCACCTTCAAATAAATAAAAAGCAATTCTCAGGATAACAGACTTTTAACAGACGGTCACGGGCAGTGTCTACCCCGTGAGACTGATCCTGGGTCAGTTTCAGCTCTTGGAGCGGGGCACTCACCAACGTCCTTTCCGTTGGAAAGAGCCACGGTGCCAGGCCGGTGGATGAGAGTGATGTGGAAGACGGCTTTCATCGCGGGCTCGTCGAAACACGGGAAGGCCTTTCGGGCGTCCGTCGGCTGCATTTGAGTCGTGGCGACAACTCTACAAAATAAGTTTATTAAAAAGTGAGCGTTGATTTTAATTTCCCACTCAGGCTCTGACTTCATCCCATCCAAGGTCCAGGATACAGAACACAACTAAAAGTCATTCAAATGAGTCGAAGAGCGTTTCAGCACAGAGCGCAATATTTACAGGTGTTCGCACTGATCTTGATCAGCAGTGGCTGGATCATACAGAATATGCAGTGTGAAAAGAACATGTTAGCGATAAATAGTTCAGGCACTGGATTCATATTTAAATGTACAGAAATAATCCTCTTCGAGACTACTGCAAGTACTGAGGCTCAAGCAATAATTAATGAAACAGGGAGAGCTAATAGAACAGTGAAGACTAAAGCCATACTCATCATTGTTTATTGGTAATCTGGTGTCCATTTAGTAAAGATCTTAATCTTAATCTTTATTCCGACTCTGAAACCATGTCTTGTATCACAAAGCTTTCCCTGTACCACGCACGAAAAAGAAATATAGAAATATATATATTGAAATATAGACTTACTTCTTCACTCCATCCTCAACATATTCACTTCTGTAGAAGCCTCCAAGGTCATCAGCCAGCTCTCCTCTGAATTGAGTCTGCAGCTCATAGGACTTTCCCGCTGTTAGTTTTCCATTCAGCTGAACCACAAGATACTGGGTCTGTTCCTGCAGCCAGGTCTTCGTAATGGCTGGAGGAGCTGACCCATCCACCGCGAGCAGCTTTGCAAGGAACCCATCGAACAAGGTCAGCTCCAGCTTGTTGGAGTGAATGAGGATCAGGTCCGTTTCCTTCACACATCTGAAGATCACGCTGGAATCCCCCGTAAACATGTACATGCCCTGTGCGTCTGGCTCAAGATGGGGCCACAGGGTCACGTTGTAGGTGTCGGGCATCAGGGAGTCAGGCAGCCGGTACCTGTGCCATGGATCATTGGGTGGAGCAGGTGAGGTTGGAACGATGGGAGGGGGCTTGACCGTGGTGGTCACCGGCTCGACTTCAACGTTCTTGGATTTCTCTTGAGCGTAGACGACCGACAAGGCAATGATGGTGGCCACAGCTCCTGCCCCCAGCACTATACCTACTACCCCCAGAGTCTTGCTGATATAAAAGCCTTTGGCCATCTCTGACGGGTTGAGGAGTGAGAAGATCTATCTGCCGAATTTGGGGCTTTTTATTTAAGCTCTCTGTCAGCTCTCCACCCACCAGAGTTAATAGCTGATCTATTAACACATAAATCTGGTGGACAGAGGGACGGTGTTCACTGCTATCTGGAAGGGTCATAGGAACCTAGATGATGAAACAGAAATATACATTTTTAAAACTTTTCCATTGTACAACGTTGCCTACTATACATCCTTTCAAATTGAGTAATCACCACTCATGCTCGGTTTCCTGGCAAGCACCCTCAAATGGCATACTCCTAACTGAAGCTCGGTTTCCTGGAATGATATTCAGTGTTAAGATAGTCACACAGCCATGTTTGGATATGCAATGCAGTGTGTTAAAATGAGTGTTTGAATCTCTTTCTGAGCAATGTTTGTTTATAGTGGCATTCAGTGTAGACAAATGTACATTCCTGTCTCTTTAAAAACAATGCGCCAAATTAAAAATTAATTGGAATTAATCTTGCTGATTTTAAGACCTCTCACCATTTGACAGAAAATAAAGTGTATTAACTATAGTTAGTCTGACACTTAAAGATTTAAATCTTCTTTAGATGTACACTGGTAAAATGTCATTTGTTTGGAACAGAATTTTTCAATGACTTCTGCAATTGCCAACCCAAGTGATTTTACACTGGCCTTTACAACTGAAATCATAAAAACAGTATTGTGCCTGGAATAGGTAATAAGAGTGACATAAAAGTTAAAGTATAACTGATGGCTAGATACTCTCCTCTTTATTATCTAACAGGAACAGACTTCAACCAAATATACCCTCATGGACATTTTGGAGAAGAGTTTGTGGTAACAGAGAGGGAGCTGGGACATTGACCCAGAACAGAGAGTCAGGGTTGCCAAATCAGGATGATTACCCCTCAAGTACAGAGAGTTTAGAAAGAACGCACATATGTGGACATAGTCTTGAACATGTGCTTCTGGAAGTCAGCTGAGAATGAGGGATTTTAACAAAATTGGTTTGATCTACTGTTTAGTTATGGTTCTGCAAAATTTGAACAGGAAGATTTGAACAGAAAGCTTTTCTGAAGACTTTTAAAAAAAGTTTGTTTCTGCAATACTCATTAGGCCATGATTACATTTCATATTCAACAAATTTCACTCATCTCCAGCAGTCATTGTATTAAATATCCCACTAAGAAAATCAAAATTCACATTTGTTTTACGTTTTGTTTTACGCCAAGCTGAAACAGGAAGTGGGACTGAAATGATGCTGGTGCTAAGCTACGTAAGCATTAAATTGTAAGCTGCCAGAAGTGTGTGGTAAAGCAATTTACATGAAAAGCGAATGGAGAAATGTATGACCCTCTAAACAATGTGAAAAATACGTTGAGGTAACAGCTTGGATTTGTTCTAACACAGACAGTTCTTCTATAGCAAATGGAAGCCCATGGTCCTTAGAAAGGTATCATTTGCCCATGGTGAATAAGTGACAAAAAATCTAACAGCATTTCTGTAGATGCGGTCCCTGCCTGTTTTCAGGGGATGTGGAGGACAGAAATATCAGGTACTGTAGCTTAGTACACCCCAGACAGATAGCATGTTACACAAATCAACAATAAATTCTCCCCACAGAACAAAGGAATTGGACATAGTGCTCAATACATGAGGATGTAGTTTGAGAGTCACTGAAAAATGGGTGAAAATATTGTTGCCGCTAAAAGAACGCAGCAAGTGTGATTTATAGATATTAAAAACCTTGATGCCATGCCTCTGGGTGATACCCCTTATGAAGAGTCAACAAAAACGTGTCATATCATATATCTGACCAATCAAAAGTAATGTAGCCTGGATAATCTGTTCTGAGTCATATTTTATGAATGGAAGCAATTTAGCGATAATAATTATCCTAAGATAGGCTAATGAAAGGCAGATTGTGTAGGCTTTAAAATGTTGAGAGTGAAAACTGTTCTGCAGCTTAGAGAATATGTATTTGTGACTAAGAGACAGACAGCACTCTACCTCCCACTGTCATGGTAACACTAGAGACTGTAATAGGACACTTGAGCCTTTCGCTGGGGTATACTGCGGTATATGAAATTGATGATGAGCCAGGTTGATGAAAAATAGCATCCTTTTATGGCATATATATGACACCCCTGTTCCCGGCTGACTTCATCTCAAAGCTCATAAACTCAAGGTTCACAACCCTAGTCAATAAAATCTCACCTTGTGCATTGTTACATTATCAACCCGTCTCTGTGCCTTTGTTCTGGCATAAGAACATTTGAAATCATTGTAACATTTTTTTGACGTTTAACCACAAATGCAAAAGAAAAACAAACTAAACATTTTCACTCTACAGGAAAAGACCTGTTCCACACACACACACACACACACGTCACCATGTAGTTAAAACAGTCTTGACCTCACCATCGCTAAACAGCCAACCACCCCCAATCATTACAGGAAAGAAAGAGATGTTTTCAGATTTTCAAAGTAATTTTAATCAATAATTACTGAATGACATACACCTGAATTGAAACAAACAAAGAAGTGCTAAAATGCAGAAACTCTTTCAAAAAACTTTCAAAAGCCTTTAGAACAAGAGGCAGACATCTTTCTTTTTTATGTAATTTTCCAAAAGAAACAATAAAAAAGTGATAAGGGGGGAATTCGCCATATACTCACACAAAATGCGTTCCACAATGACTCTGCACATGTAATCTCTGAGACCTTTGCCATTTTGGGTTTATCTCGGAAATATCTACGCGCGATTGCTAAAACCTTCAGATGTCCACACACACAGGCGCCAGTGTTTCCGACAGCTGGGAATCCATAAAGGAAAGTCCTCGGCAAAATAGGAAAATATTTTCCCCTCGAAAAACTATTTATTTAGCCTACATTTGCATGTCCATTTTATCTTGCAGTAGATAAAGGGTGTTTTTGATAATAACGACTGCATATGAGAGGAACTGGAGACAGGGATGTGGAGGCAGCCCTTCGGTTCATGAACTGGTGGGTGCGTGAACCAAGGTTTCCAGGGTCTATTCAGGGTGGGACACAATCATACCTATGAGCAAAGCATGTCATTTTGTTTCAATATTCAGCTAAATTCATGGGCAATATGCTCAAGGAACGTGAGTAAGGGGTATTTACATGTACATAACATATGGCACAGAAATGTTCCCCACAAGCCTATGTTTAAGGCCTGTGGTTTGCACATACTTCTATACAGATGTACATGCTCTTTATAGTATCAGGGCTGCCATAAGCATACGTAACCATCCAGTAAAGGTGGCAGTAAACAGAAGTGGAAGATTACAGCGCCTATCTCTTTGTGGATTATGTCATGTTCCATCCTTACTAGGAAAATTTTTCGACGTTTACTTCTTCGAAAAATGGTCAGATTATGCTACGACCTGAGGGACCAATGGCATGAAACCACTGAAAGCAACTAACCATTCAAACGAGAATGACAGCCATTTCTGGGTTATCTATCCTATCAATGTGTCCTCTAAGGCTGGATTATGCAACAGGTATCTGAGGCTCAGCTGTGCATATTATTATGAACTTCGATGGTTTGTGGTTGTTACATTACATTACATTACAGGAATTTAGCAGACACTCTTATCCAGAGCGACTTACACAACTTTTACATGTCCAGTCCCTTCGCTCCCCACCCCCACCTCACCCTGGATTGGACAAGCGCCTATCGATAATGGATGGATGCACTCAAGATTTCAGATTATTTTGTCCCTCCCCCCCCCTCCCCCCTCCTAATATTCCCCTTCTCCCCTGACTTCTCCACGCTGCCATTTCAGCAGATCACCTTTGGTCTCCTTCCCCCGTTCAGGGCAGTTTTACGGCCCGCCGATGTGAGAAAGGGTTGAAAAGCTTTGAGCTGTCGTCAGCACGCTCGAAACCATCTGCGCAACCTTTCGCAAAGTCCACCGGGGTGTCATAAAGCAAACTCATCCTCAATGTCTGGGTGTGGAGCGCCTGCACTGAGACACTGCCCACCTCACCTCTCCACAGGGAGCAGATTAACCCTTTCAAGAGCAGGTTTTTTTTTTTTTTCCATCAGCATTAGAATATTCAGTTAAGAACACTCTAACCACACATTTGTGAGCTTACGCTTTAAAGTCGGGATGGACAGATTGATCGGCCACCAATCGCTATCGGCCGATAGTTCAAAAACAAGCGAATAGTAGTCTATTTTTTTTATTTGTAATTAAAGAGGTGATTTTCATTTGTCTGTCAGATATAAATATAATTGCACTTTGTTTTCCATATTCAGTGTTTCCCCTATAATTGTGCATACATGGTTGGCTGCCAGTCAACAAAATGTTTTTTAAAAAATGCCGAAAATCTATTCATTTGGAAATCAATAATCGTTTGCCTTGGGAGCCTCTGTGGGGCGCTGTTCTGAAATATGAGTCAACCGCTGTGTTGTTGTCTGGGAAACTTTATGCAATGAGAGCGAGGGGCCAGCTTTCGGTTCTCAACCTCAGCAGCGGATGTACTGTTGCCCCCTGCTGATATCTATGATTTTCGCTCAAAAAGCAAGTTTCCCCATTGGGCTCCATTCATTTCTGACAGCAGTGTTCATAGAACTTATGGAAACAAATCGGTATTGCCTGACGTTATCCCAAAACAATCATTTCGGTGCATCCCTACTTTAAAGGGTTAAAGGCGAATCATAACTGAACCTTGATTGAGAGCATTCTTGTGGTGGGAAGTTAAATATCAAGCCAGAACATTAAGGACTGATTTACACAGGTCCCAATTTGCTCTTTCTTTCACTGAATGCACATTTATATAATGGGCCTTGTATGAAAATCATATTCAATTTTGAATACACACTTTTCGTTATTATATCACCTGAAGCAACTATTTGCTTGGTTTAATGTTTCGTGCATTCACACTCCTCCTGACTGCAGCCCCACTGGCTGTAACCTGTTTCAGCACTGCTCTGGAATGAGAGAATAATAGTATCTGCTTAAGTACTTAGGGGGAAAAAGATCCCTTTGACCTTTGCCACCAGGAACAATATAAGAACAAAAATCTTTATTGGGCACTATATATACAAGCCAGTGTGTGAGTCATGTCCAATCCTAATATGTTCCTGTGACCCAGCAGCTTTTGCAATTTCTTTTTTTTGTGTGTGTTTGCTTGTTCTAGCACCATATATACAACTCATTAAATATCCATAACATGTCTTTGAACAGATTCACTTGTTTGCACTGAAATATCTTCCTAATTTTATCCACTTAACTGGAAAGTTGCCAAACCTGTGTAAATTTCAGAAACTCGACCCTAACACCAGACAAGAGATTTACAATCAGCTGGTAAAATCAACCGCTAAAATCTTTGCACAGACTTAGTTTTGATGCACTAGCTCTCCGCATTGACTCTCACTAATGATGACGTAATAAAGGTAAGTTCATATCACAACATGCCCAATAGCAAAACATTAATATGTGTGTGGGTGCACATGTAAGTATATGTAGGTCCTAAAGTTCAGCTTTCAGCTCTTAAAAAGTTCCAGTTGACATTTGAAAAAAAGGCTGGCTCTTTCACTGGAGACGAGGGAGAACGCACATTTCCCACAACCGAACAGAAACCCCAAGTGGAAAAATGAGCCAGCGCGACCACACAGACTTACCCGGAGAGTCGCGCAGAGAGAGGGGAGCAGGAAGGGGTCTCCTCAGGCGAGCCTCGTCGCGGCCCCGCAGCGCGAGGGGGGTGGGGGGGGGGGGGGGAGAACGGCCCCCTGAGTTACGGCTCTGGCTGGAAGGCGGCGCAGCGGCTTCGGGCCGCTCTCCGTGAGCGGGGTGCAAACCGCGCTGGAGGGAGGCGGAGGCGCGGAGCTTCAGGACGGGACGGGGCGGTCCGGAGCCTGCTCTCACGCAGGGCTCTCCCGCCAGCGAGCCCCCGGGGCGATCCCGTGACCCCGCGCGGCGTTCGCGGCCGGAGGACCGGGTCGAATGCGCGGCTGCGGTTGCGGTCACACACGTGCCGTGCCGTGCCGGCCCTTCCCGGTGACCCGCTACGCTCCTGCACGTCGCCGGGTCAATCCCAAAAAAAACTTTCAACTGCAGACATTACGGAGGGCTTCACCCAAGACGAAAGCCGCCAAGATGACACTTTTTTTATACAAGTGATATTTTTACACCTGTTTCACAGAGTATTTCGTTTTCTTTTTTTGAAGGAGTGAGAGGACACAAAATAACTACTGTACTTGTTAAATCATTCTTAATGAGTCCAGCCACAACCAAACTGTGATTCTGGAAAATTCCCTTTCCAGGGCTAAACTTTCCAGCAGAACTTGAGGCAAATGTACTACCAGATAATCCATTGTTGAACTGAAGATGATTAAGCATGTTCACTTCCTATGTTAAAAGGGAAAATCAACCAATCTACATGTCAGCAGCAGCATCAACGCACACAGCGCCAGAGTTAGCTAAACAGATATCAGCTTCCAGCCGTCACCCCTTGGCTGAATCCTTACATGAACTGTTGTACAGCTTGCAAACACCTGGTCCTTCTGTTCCTTGGGGTTAGGAATTACAGGAATGTGACTCGCAGTGCCCTCATGTGTTTCCCTACAAAGCTGGACGGCTGGATGTGACCACGCATTCCTACGTACGAAAACCTTTACATCTGCGCAGGCAGGAAGCACAGTAATCACGGATACCATGTCGAGAGAAAGGCGTATTCTTGGCTGAAGCACCCATGTAAAAGACCTCACATTCCCCGCACTGCAGCCCAAAGGAGGAAAGAGAAGATCTTACACCTTCATTCCCCTGAAATATGGTCGTACGTTTGACCTAACCGCTGTGCACTGTTTTCATAGTATTTGGATCTGTACCTGATCGCGTGTCTGTAAAATGCTGCTCCACTGCTAATTACCTTTGCGGTCTAAGTTGGGCCTGTTCCATGGTTCTTGACCGGGTTGATTAGAACAGCACTTACCCCTAGAGCAGGGGTGTCCCAAACTTACCCCTAGAGCAGGGGTGTCCCAACCTTATCCCTAGAGCAGGGGTGTCCCAACCTTATCCCTAGAGCAGGGGTGTCCCAAACTTATCCCTAGAGCAGGGGTGTCCCAAACTTACCCCTAGAGCAGGGGTGTCCCAACCTTATCCCTAGAGCAGCGGTGTCCCAACCTTATCCCTAGAGCAGGGGTGTCCCAACCTTATCCCTAGAGCAGGGGTGTCCCAACCTCATCCCTAGAGCAGGGGTGTCCCAACCTCATCCCTAGAGCAGGGGTGTCCCAAACTTACCCCTAGAGCAGGGGTGTCCCAACCTCACCCCTAGAGCAGGGGTGTCCCAACCTTATCCCTAGAGCAGGGGTGTCCCAACCTCATCCCTAGAGCAGGGGTGTCCCAACCTCACTCCTAGAGCAGGGGTGTCCCAACCTTATCCCTAGAGCAGGGGTGTCCCAACCTTACCCCTAGAGCAGGGGTGTCCCAAACTTACCCCTAGAGCAGGGGTGTCCCAACCTTATCCGAAGTGGGCCAGTTTAGGCACAGGTTTTAATTTTAGCCCAGCACTAAGGCACCCGATTGCACCCATCAAGGTCTCGGCTGAAGAGCATGTGATTAGTTAATTAGTTGAATCGGTCATTGTGCTGCTGGGCCAAAATAAAAACCTGCACCCATACCGGCTGTTTTTGGATAAAATTCAAAATGAAGAGACTCATATACCATAGGAAAGTGAGAGGGAGCCAAGAACAGGAGTCCCTATACTGCAGCCGTCGACTCGGGTCTCCACACAAGAGGTTGCTTAAGATGTCCATATAAAAAAACCCTCCCCCTAACCCACCCCATTGTCAACTTCAATACTGAGGTGTAAACCAAAGTAGTATTCAGGGTGCAGTTCTCAATGTACAGAAGACAGTGACTGGTGTAAACTTTATTTCACAAGATTAAGAATTCTACAGCCATTATGAACAATAGATTTAAAAATAAACATTTTGACTGTACACAACATCCATACATACTACTGATGTTCTACATGTGTCATGTGAGATAACGTGTTCTGAGGCTTTACATGGAAAGCACCAAATCCACATTTTTCCGGAAAGGAAGACAGATTCACACCACGGAGTGAGTACACACCGTAAAGCGCACACAAGTGCTGATGAAATCTTATTAAATCCAACACTTTATTTATTTAATCCAACTTTATTTATCCCCTTAAGAACAATTTAAACGGGGCAAGGAGGACACATAATAAATGCATCCTGTCTACCGGAACCTGTACGTGAGCCGAACAGCCTGCACAGACTGGGCTCAGTGTGGCCATCACCTGTCAGAGCACTGAGACTGCCAGCCCAAGTCCTTAATTACCGCTGCTCGTGACACCAGTGTGTCCGCATGGGCGGCTCCAACCAGCGTCCTCCACTGCATGACTATCTACGGCAACCCCCCCCCCCCCCCCCCGTCTCCCCCACCGCACCACAAGGGGGCAGCACCGAGCGCGCTGTTTAGCAGCGGCAGACCCAACGCCCGCGGGACCAGAGCAACCGGCGGGAAACGGGCGGCCCAGCACGGGCACGCGGAGGGGAGAGCAGCTGTTCCGCCTGCCGCGCACGCTCAGCCCCCCCGGAGAGCACAAGCGCCCCCGCCGGAAACCGGACCTCCGTCCGCAGATGTTCCAGCGGGGCCCGCGGGACGACAAGCGGCGACACGCTCCAAACACACGGGACTCCTCCCGCCGTCGGGGCTGGACGCCAACGAGTCCCCGCCGTCACCACGCGCCCGCCGTGACGCCATTTCTCCTCCCGGTCGCCAGGGCCGCGCTGCAGCACCCTGGAGCGGAGCGTTCCGCGGGTAGGGCTGCGGGACCGATGGCTAAAACGCCAAATAGGTAACAGCAGGAGCCGGTGCCAGACCCGGCCTGGTTACGAGCCAGAAGCCTGAGCGATGTCTCCAGATTCACCAGACAGAACCGGCAGATTTCAGGGGTCGCTCAGAATGGACAAACCTAAAGCTACCTGGGTGACTGCAGAGAGCAAGAATACATAAACATAGAAAACAATAATAACAAACATACACGATACTGCGACCGCACTAGTGCCAACCTACACAATACGCGACAGTACAGCTGTTTGGAATGACAGGACAGGAAAGAGGGCGGACCTACTGAGACTGCTGTTTCTCTGCAGGGCGGAGTTCCCACTCTCAGCGCAACGTTCCCGTTCTGCTCCCTTTTACCGTTTCCCGCGGAATGAAAACGAACAGAACCGAACGCGGTGAGTAACGCGTGGAGCGGTGCGCCGGCCGCGTGTGGGCCGAGCCCCGGCCCCGCCCCCGGCCCCGCCCCCCGGCTCAGAAGGGGGACAGGCTGGGCACTTTAATGTTGATGTCTCCGATGTTGATGTTTCGAGGGATTTCCGGAAGGTTCATGTTCTTCACGGCCGAAATGGCGCGGGCTGGCGCCGCTGAGAACCCTCCCTGCAAACACACAGATGTGCCACGTATTCAACACACACACGTATTCAACACACACACATACAACACACACACGTATTCAACACACACACATACAACACACACACGTATTCAACACACACACAGATACACACACACACGTATTCAATACACACACAGATACACACACACACGTATTCAACACACACACACACGTACACATACACACGCACATATTCAACATACACAGACATATACACACACATACACATACACACATATTCAATACACACACACACACATTCAACCAACCAAACACACACCCACATTTACACACAAACAGAAGCAAGCAAAATTGCAACCCAGGACATGTACACACACAAAAACACACAGAAAGGCAACCTGAATTTCTAGTTTAAATCAGTCTGTATCTGGCATGAGCCAGTATTACTCTGCCAAGCACTGAGGTTTAAACGTACAAGGCAATAACGACAAACGTGTTCTAGATTTGAACACATTTCATTTGTTGTGCATAAAATCTGTGTTCATTTTGGCATAGTTTCTGGTTCTGGAACTAAGACAGACCTGCTTTAACTGTCTAACAAAAAAATATGCACGAATCTCTAGGGTGACTGACTCTCGACCTGTATGAGCGATTCCCATGCTGGCGGGGGTTCGAGCCCCCGCCACGGCACATCCTGAGTTGCAATCCCTTCTTTATCTTGTTACCCTCTCTGCTTCCTACCCATCTCCATAAAGCAAAAAAATACAAGAGGCAGATTGTTCAAACTCCCTTACCAAAAGGAAAAAAAAAAGTTTTTGGTTCACATTGTGCAAGAGTCCAAGGTCACAGCGCCTCATGACACATGTGGCACAAGGCTACGCGTTTCCCCGGCGACCGAAGCCAACCCACTGCTATACGGCGAAAGAGATCGGTACTACTGCGGTATGACTCAACAGACTAATAACTGGACCATTCAATTTCATTTCGGCAAGCAGTGACCTGTTCCTCAGAGGAAAACGAAGAAACAAAACTAACGATTTAGGGAACGCTGACTGAATTATGACTGCCCTGCGGCGGCTCATCTGGGTCACTGGTCATACATGACGCCGCTCGGCTAACAGGGTCAGACGATCACATAATCAGAGTGTGGTGCTTTTCAGACCTGGTCCTGGAGACCCACTCTGCACTCCAGTTTATACGCCAGCTCAGAACTTTATTCATTCATTTTAATTGACTAGCTCGCCAAATGCTCACCTGTATCTGACGTGCTTGGACAGTTATTTTATTTAATGAGTTTTTGTGGCAATACTATTTTCTGTTAAGCAAATGTGTGCCAACTGAGGCAATTTTAAACCAATTTTTATCTTGATTTTTTCTTTTTTGTTTATATATAAAAAAATTTTCTTTCCCTCATTTTTAAAATCTGTCCCGTAGTTAAGGCTCGTTATCAACCTTGACCACATTTGCGTTTGCATGGCACCATTACAATGTCTCGTCTCAGTTCAGCTCATTTATGTCGATGGCGACTCACCTCCGACTTCTCCGTGCGGTTCTGGAACTCCACCTGGGCCACAATCTCATTCATGTTGGTCTCCAGCACCATCCCCCCCATCACCACCTCCTGTAGGATGTTATGCACCTGCGGGACAGCACGAGGCACACTCAGTGTCCCCACAAGTGTGTCCCCGTACACACACACACACACACGCATACATCTGCATGTAAAACAGCTGCGGGCGGGCACCTCAGTGAAAGTGGAGTGACTGTTGGAATGCCGACTCTTTTGGACATTCTGGAAGGAAACCATCAGCTACAAATGAGCTTTTTAACCTTTTCACTGAACAGTCACTCTCCACTGGGTTCACCACTGTTTGTTCAATACATGCACAGGAGTAGTCATTAATACATTTGTTTGAGGAATCTCATTTGGGTGTGACAACAAGTTTTCCCCTTCAACTACCTCTTGTGCCACAAGTACTTCATTGGCACATCTGTCATCTTTACTGTTCCGCTTTTTCCTTACGGTAAGTGTTAAAACACGGCGTACTTTTTTTTTTATGAGCCAAATATCCAAGCAATATATTCTTGGCTTGACTGTTGTGTGCTTTCGAAACCAAAAAAAGCCGCCGTGCTAATCTTCAAAGTGCGTGAGTTCAGAACTATTAATACAGACGTGATTTATTATATGCAAATCGGCAGCTGCGGAACACTGGGTTCTAAACCCGTCACAAGGCTTCATCGTGAGCCTCGTGATTATGAGCTGATACGATGAGCAAACTTTTTATCCCTCTTAATCGTATTATCTCCAAAACAGCAGGAACAAGGCCAGGCAGTGTTCTCATGGCGTTATCAAACCACACAACAGGGTGTGAACGCAATTATATTGCCTACAATTAAGAATGTGAGAGACACGGGGACAATAGCACTGTGTTGATTTTCTGCCACTATTCTGCTGACCTCTCTGTGACATTGACAAGAATTTCTGTGCTTTACATAATCATTCAATTATTCATTCAGTCATTTTGTCCTACCTAGCTTAGGTTTTCTTTTTTGTTATTTAATGAATGAACTGAATGCTGGATAAGAATTTGATAGCAGAAACAATGAACTCCAGGTTATTAAGAGCACTTCATCTCACACTCCAGGTTATTAAGAGCACTTCATCTCACACTCCAGGTTATTAAGAGCACTTCATCTCACACTCCAGGTTATTAAGAGCACTTCATCTCACACTCCAGGTTATTAAGAGCACTTCATCTCACACTTGCTGACTCGCTCACATACATATACACATAGAACGTCATGCTGAAAAAAGGAAAGAGCCTTCCCCAAACTGTCGACACTAAGTTGTAAGAACACAATTCTATAGAATGTCATTGTATGCTGGAACTAAGGGGCCTAGCCCAAACCATGAAAAACAGCCCCAGACCACTATTCCTCCTCCACCAAACTTTAGAGTTGGCACCATTCACTCCTATATGTTTCCACTTCACAATAACAGCACTTACAGTTGTCTGGGGCAGCTCAAGCAGGATAGAAATTTGACAAACAGACTTGTTGGAAAAGTGACATCCTATGACAGTACCACGTCGAAAGTCACTGAGCTCTTCAGTACGACCCATTCTACTGCCAATGTCTGTCTATGGCGATTGTATGGCTGTATGCTTGATTTTATGCATCTGTTAGCCATGGGTGTGTGGCTGAAATAGCCAAAACCACTAATTAGAAGGGGCACATATTTTGGGAAATGTAGTGTATATGTAAGCTAATAAACAGGAACTTGAATCAGGACAAGGTTCTTCCCTTGCAGCTTAATTAAAAGCTTTCAAACAAATGGTAATGTTTACCCTCAAACATCCTTGATAAAAATGGCTCAGTAGTACGGTTAAATAAACAGTACGCCATGTTTATAGCCCTAGGCCTCTGTGCTTCATCGATGTGCTGCACATACCTTATCCATGTGGAAGATAAGGTCCAGTTCACAGACGTTTTCAAAACATTTATCCAACGTTTCCACAAAAACCTATAAAGAGTCGAGGGGAAAACAAATGCATAGATTCCAAATAAATGAATTTCAAGAAGGAATAAAGCATGACATTTTCAAATGATGGTCGCATGGTAAACTAGCCCAAAGAGGACAGCCATAGATTTCCTGTTAGAGGGTTACATATACAGTTAAATGCAAAAGTACGGGGACAGTGACATAATTTTTTTGTTTTGGTACTATACTCCAGCGCAATGAATTTGAAACAATGACATTAAAGTACACAGAGCAGCATTTACATCCATTTGGATGATTTGTGCAGGAATTACAGCCCTTTTTAAAGGTAATTGGACAAATTGACATAATCTGAAAAAAGTCATGATATCTAGCAATTGGTTGCAAAATCCTTTGCATGTGATGGCTGCCTGAAGTCTCCGACCACCAGACATCACCAGACGCTGGGTCTTGAAGGTTCAGTCATGTGATCTTTGATCATGCAAAATTACAATGCGTACAGTGTCCGCAGGGTATCGCAAACAGGATTGAGCGTCACTGCATGTTGCATTATGTCATTTAATGAAAAGAAGTTACCAAACACCCATATCACCTGTGTGAAAAAGTAATTGCCTCCTTAAACTTAAACTTCTTTCTCCACCTTTTAGCAGCAATTACTGCAATCAAATGCTGCCTATAATTTGATCAGTCTTTCACATCACTGTGGAGGAATTTTAGCCAACTCTTCTCTGCAGAACTGCTTTAATTCAGACAAATTACCAGGTTTTCCCAGCATGAACTGCTTGTTTCAGGCCCTGCCACAGCATCTTTATTGGGTTCAAGTTTACTTTCCTTTTGTCCTATTTTCCTCATTTAACATGGAAAACAAATTAGTCACCGTCATCATTCCTAAAAGGCATTTTTGTCACATTATTGTCTTCGCCGTAGTTATCAAAAAGCTGGGCATAGACAAAAAAATTGCCATATTCTTAGTTGATGAAAACAATACTGTCTTCAGTGGAATCACTTCTCATAACTGTGTAGTATTGATCCGTGCCTCAAAAACATACCATTTAGCTTCATTAAAAAAAGTCGAATCATGCAATGAGGCCACAGGAAAGAAATTGTTTTGTCCAAACAGGCAGGGAATTACAATCTGCTGCACTTCAGCAAATCTCTCCTCCGTCAAACCGCACAAATAAAAAGGATCCCACCAATGACAGGGGGGGGGTTTGGAGAAACTGGGAGAATTAAACCCGCAAACATTCAGTATCAACTGATTACCACAATAGATATTTATTACCACTAATAGCATCACACTTGCGTCTACAAGGAAACGGATAAGCAGAAATGGCACCAACCAAGGCTTTCTGGGCTGAGGCCAATCGAATGAGCATGCTGTTTCATGTGACTGACTGAATATAGGCTATTCACATTTAAATTGTGATTACAAAGTACACCAGGGAATCATCATCATAAAAACGCAAACGTAAAATATTATATTAAAACATGGCTTTTAAAGGCACAGTATCAGATTAATGCCAAAGTAAGAATTCAGAGCTGCAAATTTATCACTATCCTACCAAAACAGCTACACCACAGTGCCATCAAAATTGTTGTTTGTGAGCCAGCATGCCAATTCATGTGCGGTGTAAACAAGTGGATTTCAGCACAGCTGTAAAATATGCCTTAACAAGCTCAGCTGAAGCCTTGGCTAAACATAAATATCATTCTTTGCATAAACACAGAATTAAATTAATCCAAACAATGTACATACCCAGGCATTAGTAACCGGGAAAATTTAAACCACAGTTAACTTCCTATTAACAGAGCCTCAGAAAACCAGAGGGAAAAAAATCACTGGAGTCAGCTCTGTGCTTTTAGCCAGAAAACAGGCACAGAAGACTACTGCCCCCTACTGCTTCACAACTGATGCTGCAACACACAATCATACCATCACTGCAATTCTACTGTACGCTTTTTGTGCATGTGTATCAGATGAAAAACATGTTTTCAGCATACAAAAACACAGAGTACTTCTATCTGTTGACAAGGGGTCAAAATTTAGTGAAATTAATGTTTTTAAGGGCTGAAAGTTTGTGGTCATTGTTGTTATTTCTGTAGGGAACCCTGAAAAGTGCCAAACTCTCGGTGCTGTATAGGTATGGAGAATGCCACCCCCCCCCAAGGCGTGACTTGGTGGGATGGCATACATTGTTTGCATATAGTGCTGTATAAGACACTCCCCGATAAAAAAAATTTAAGTTACTACTCTCAAGATGCTGGAATGTGCATAAATGAACAACATATTGGCCTACTTCTTTGAGTCTGCAGACCACCTGGTGTTTTGTGTGGAGAGCCACTCCAGTCAGAGGTCCTTACCTGTATCAAATCTAGGATTCCGAGCTCACTTTCAGAAGAATCCACACAGAACACAAAGTAAAGCGTGGCGTAGTGTCTGTATATCAGCTTGTAGTCAGAGCCACCGATCAAACTGCACAAAAAGCAAAAAGATACTTGTCTTGACTATGACATCAGACAGAAAAATAGCCTCAATCGACTCGATAGAGTCGATACACTAAATAGTGGCTTGTTGATGAATTACGAGTTAGATGAAAATGTGGAGAAGTTCCAAATACGCAACACTGTGCCAATGCGAGGTGACATTGAGAGGGAACATGACCTCTAAAACTATCAGATTAACCGGGAACAGCCTGAGTCATTCGGAAGTACGCACATAGCCAGCAGCCATACCACCATGCACTCTGCTCCTGCCGACTGGCTGAAGCTAAGCAGGTGTGGGTTTGGTTAGTACTTGGATGGGAGACCACCAGGGAATACTGAGTTGCTGCTGGAAGTGGTGTTGGTGGGCCAGCAGGGGGCAATATTCCCTCTGGTCAAATAAACCCCCAATGCCCCAGTGCAGTGACGGGGACACAGTGCTGTAGGAGATGCCGAGGGCCTGACTCACTGTGGTCATTAAAGATCCCATGACACTAGCCGCAAAGAGTAGGGGGGTTCCCCGGTGTCCTGGCTAAAAAACTTGCCACCTAATCATCCCCTGATTTAATTGGCTAAAAAATGTTCTCTTCCTCCAGTGGAGCTGCTCAGTGGCCAACTGAGCAGCTCAGAGGATTGTGGTTGTACTGGGCAGCTCCCAGGTGTGAATGTGTATGAGTGTGAAGCAGGGCGTTCCTGCAAAAGAGAATCCGTGCTCAGTGAACCTACCCTGGGTAAATAAAACATAATAAAAACAGCCTATTGCAAGTGAAAAATGACAAAGATACGAGCGAGGACAAAAAAATTCAAAGCGTGTTGACAACACGCTAGCAATCGTTGTTTGTGAGTTCATTCAATAAGATTTTGTACTAGTGCAATTATACTGGAGTTGACCCAGTGATATAGCTATTAGTCAGATACAGTACCTTCCGCCCTCTAAGAAATTACACACATTGTCATCCCTCTTCGACACAAGGTGGAAGGTCTCTCGTATAATCTGCTGCTGCATATCTTCAGCCTGGGAAAAAATAATCTGATCAAATACACAGCAGGCACTGGGCATATGACTACATTTAAACCATTTGGTTGGGCTAATAATGGACACCGATAATTTGACTTACGCATCCAAATAAAATATTTCAGCATTTACGGTCTAAATTAGGCTACTTCTGAGAACAACCCCACTTGAAAAATATACTGTAGCCTAATAGACATCGCTACATTGAACTTGAGCCCACCGGAGGCCAAATGTGCTCTACTTCAAACAGAATTTTGTGTCTTTGATTTCAAGAAATAAACTAATATTCGGGTGCATAGGCTACGATGTGTTCAGGTGTGCATCAGTAGTATCAGCACACCAGCCACAAGTGACATAATCAATAGATATGCATCCTTTAGGAAAGATACATTAAAGTTACACGCGTAGCAAACTAACAATGCAATTCATGCGACTTTTTAAAACTGTTACAACGGTAACTTGTAAATGAAATGTTTGGCCTACACGGGTTTGCCATGCAAGTGACGTTAATAGCCTAATCAAAGATAACTAACCTTCTAGCTCGATGATTATTTCGTCAAAATTAATTAGCTTGGATAGACAGCACGTGCTACTTACAAAATACTGGTAAAACCTGATGAGTCGCGGTTTCCCATGATTATTAAAGATTAAAATTGCCTTGATCATATTCGCCGGTAATCGACCTTCTCGTTAACTGATTATGGAACCAGGTGTACCGTTGCCGCTACAGCTGGCGAGCTACAACCGAGGTGAAGTTGGTTTCAAGTTGGATATTCAACAGATATTCGGACACCCTTCCCCGCTTTGTCCCGGGGTTTAGAGATACAATGCAACAGGCGTCACAACGTTGGATATTCAGGCATTCAGACAGATATTCAGTCTCGTATCGTCTTATTTCCCAGACTCTACCCTACTTTCCGCTTAGTCGATGCAGGAGGCTAGGGTCCGTCAACAAATTACACATTACAAATTCTTTCAATTTCAATAGACACAGGTTGCACAGCCTTTGCTTTGTCCATTTTCATCTCGTGCAATTTATATGAATATTTCAATAGCTTTTTGGTCACATGACCTACACACTCCAAATCCATATTGGATTGCTCACCGATTACAGACACATGCTGCGCAGTCTTTGATTTGTCCATTTTCATCTCATGCTATTTTATATGAATATTTCAAATTTTGGAAATTCAATAGCTTTTTGGTCACATGACCTAGACACCTCAAACTACTTTCAGAGTGTCCACTGGTCATGCATACAGGTTGCACAGCCTTGAGAAGCATGAGAAGAAAATGGACAAAGCAAAGGCTGTGCAACATGTGACAGTACTCGGCGAGCAATCCAATAGGGATTTGGGGTGTCTAGGTCATGTGACCAAAAAGCTATTGAAATTCCTAACTTTGAAATATTCATATAAAATTGCATGAGATGAAAATGGACGAAGCAAAGGCTGTGCAACCTGTGTCCATTGTTTGAGAACAATTTAAATGTGGTTTTAAGGTTCTAGGAGCTAAGAGCTATTGAAATTGAAGGTTAAAATCCCAAACTAAATTTGTTTAAAATATTTAAAGACTGTTATGAATAAACCAGTGGCTGTGCAACATTGATGTACACAAGTTGAATAGTTTAAACTTGTTTTGACGTTCATAGTTTATGTGGTTGAAGATGCATTGACTTTTGACATGTGTAATATGTAATTTGCTGACGGTCCCTAACCATTTGCATTGACTAAGCGGCCGGTTGTGAAGACCGTTGCATTGCGTCTCTAAACCCCGGGTGGAAGTAGGGTAAAGTCGGAGAAATTGAATATCCAACTGGAATATCCAATTTGAAACCAACTTCACCACGGTCGAGCAAACCGGGAGATTATGACGCTGCTTTGTGTTTCTGAAAATTGAGTTCGGCTTCAAGTACATGTAGCTAATATCCCGTTTTCAATTTAGCACGTAATAATAAGTACTTCGTACATCGATATATAGATATAGTTATGGTAATCATATTTGACTTATGTACAGCGAAGTAGCTACATTTATTTTCAAAATTTGTGATTTTGTTATTAACGGAAGAACATCGCGGAAGTGATATTTTTGACGCATATTGATGATGTCATCGTGAAAGAATAACAAGAACTGAAATGTAATGCTACAAAGGAATATACTTCACAAAACTATGGCTCTCGGATGCTTCGAACGCGTCTACAATGCGAAATTATTTTTTTTAAGAAAAATATATTTTAAATGTAGCTGGTCATCCTGCGAATGAAGACAACTAATATAATATTTTTAGCCTGTAAGTTTTCAGGCTAGCTTGCATGAAATAACAAAGACAGCAAACAACGGTTTAGCAAACAGAGTGGCGAAAAAAACTTTATAAACACGACGACAGCGTTTAGAGTTGTCATTTACTTGCAGTGTCAATACATTTTAGCAAATAATACGTAAGGTAAGTTTCAAAAACCGACGTGCTCTTGTCTACATCAACAGAATAGATATCGTTGACTGTACAGTTTACAACATTTAGCTAGCTGACAAGCAAGCTGCAATTTAATAGGCTACTATTCAGCTCTGCAACAGCTACACGATCATTTAGCAGAATCTTGCTACCTCTTCGTTTCCTTTATTTGTGACGTAAGCGTCAACATCAATTACGTTCTAAACATGTATTTCTTACAGGGTTTTGAACGTAATTGCTACTGAAATCGTCTCCCGAGACAGTCACTTATTATTTATTGTACGCAATGTATAGTTAAAGTTATTTATTTATTAAATTAAACTTGTCATCACAGTAATGAACTGGAAAAATTGGATTTTCAACGGAGCCATTATAATTTGACTTGAAATTTTTTAGAATATTCATGTTAGAACATTTTGTTTACATATCATCTCAGTTTTTTTCACACACATTTTTTCCTGTTTTGTATGCATATAATTCTGCTCAATGATAATAGAGGGTATGCACATGACGTCACAGTAAGTGGAAGTCACTGCGGTTATACCCACTGAGTGGCAGAAAGACCACTGAGTGGCAGCGTTAGTGTTCTGCTTGAATGCCGCGAAAACACATCTAAAATGGGAAATAGCTGTTGTGCGATTGACTGTACAAATAGATTCAACTAGAAATCAGAGCTATCTTTTTACAGACTGCCGAAAGCTAAAGAAAAGAGAAGCAAATGGATCGCTGCAATTCGCAGAAACAACTGGAATCCAGGCACCAAAATGTGGATTTGCGGTTGTCGTATTGTGTCAGGTATGTTGGATCTTTGGGTAAAATCATACCTTAAGTTAGGTACTGTATTGACTACTCATCAATTAAATATTTAGCATCTTTCATTTATATTCTGTGTAACTGTAAAGTGTTTGTCAGCATGAAAACATCCATGATGATGAGCCTTGTGTTCTACAAACAAAGGGGGGATGGTTAGATAGTGTTAGCTAGCCAAGCATATAAATTAAGGTATGATTTTACCCAAAAATCCAACATACCTGACACAAAATAACACTTTGAATCTTAAGTAAATCCATTTTGGTTCACCGGTAGATTAGATATTATCTAAAGAGTAGATTTGGGATTACAAGCAGGTCTAGATTACATCAGAGTCTAAGAAAGTTCACATTGTTTGGTTGAAGTGGATCTTTTTAATGGAGAAAACTCATAAAATTTATATCGCTTTCGTTGGGTATCGACTGCACTGCTATTCCATTACAGGTTATGGTTCAGTGTAATCTGGCACAGAGCCGGTTTCTTATTTGAATCACAAAAACATCAGGCCGCGGTTCCTTTGTTTCCCAGGTGCCCCGCCATGGCCTGCTAGGTTTTTTTCCGGATCGTGGAGCGCTCAGCCGGACCATGGGCCGTTCGGGGGGATCATGACGCGGGCGGGGGCAGCTAGCTCCGGTGGGTTCCCGCCAGAGGCCATGCCGCAGAGGAAGAAGGGCCTGGCCCCTGCGGGCGGGCGCAGGAGGCCCCGCGCCGAGGAGGACGTCTTCCCCTTCAACTCGCTGCCGGCGGAGTGCCAGCTGCACGTGCTGTCCTTCCTGCCCGAGGTGGACAAGTGCAGCGCCGCGCTGGTGTGCGCCAGCTGGAGCCGGCTGGTGCGCTCCGGGAAGCTGTGGCGGGTGGCCGACTTCTCCCGCCGCGGGGCCTCCCACGCCGGCCAGGAGGGGCTGCTGGTGTCCAACCGGGAGTTTGAGCGCTGGAAGGCCTGGGTGGAGCACTACGCCCACCACCTGATCTCGCGCGGGGCCAGCCTGCTGACGCTGCGGGCCAGCTTCGACCTGGGCGACCGGCGCAACGGGTGGGGCGAGCTGCTGGCCCGCCTCCTGGACAGCGTGCACTGCCGGGACCTCAGCCACCTGGACCTCAACTGGACCTTCACGCTGCTGGAGCCGCTGGACCTGCGGCCGCACGCGCGCCAGGAGAGCGTCACCAAGGCCGACCAGGTGGAGAGCTTCCAGGCGCTGCTGGCCAAGCTGGCGCGCAGCTGCCCGCGCGTGGCCCGGATGCGCCTGCACTTCGACTGGTCCGAGGCCTCCGTGGCGCTGCTCTCGCAGTTCCGCCACCTGCGCGTCCTGGAGCTCAAGTACTTCTGGGTCTTCAAGGGGGTGAACCCGGGCACGCTGCAGGCCCTGACGGCGGCGCTGCCCGCCCTGCGCTCGCTCACGCTGCACGTGCTGGTGCCCCTGCGCAACCTGGGCGTGTCCTACACGCTGGAGTCGGACTCGCTGGAGTTCCTGGACGTGTCGCAGAGCCGCGGCCTGGTCTTCTCCCGGCTGCGCCTGCCGGCCCTGCGCGAGCTGCGGGCCAAGAAGGCGGTGCGCGGCATCACGCTGGACCGCCGCACGCGGCTGCGCATCCAGAGCCGCTGGCCTTGCCTGTACCAGGTGCTGCGGGAGGGGGCGCCCAAGCTCCAGGCGCTCAACAACGAGCGGCTGCTGCCCGGCTGGAGGGAGCAGGGCTACCGCGAGCTGACCGCCATCCTGCAGCAGGCCTGCTACTGCCTGCAGCACCTGGACAGCTGGCTCTGGTGACCGCGGTGCGGACCGCCATCCTGCAGCAGGCCTGCTACTGCCTGCAGCACCTGGACAGCTGGCTCTGGTGACCGCGGCGCGGACCGACATCCTGCAGCAGGCCTGCTACTGCCTGCAGCACCTGGACAGCTGGCTCTGGTGACCGCGGCGCGGACCGACATCCTGCAGCAGGCCTGCTACTGCCTGCAGCACCTGGACAGCTGGGTCTGGTGACCGCGGCGCGGACCGCGAGCCTGCCGACGGCGCGGCTGAGCTCCCAGCCCCGCCCCCGTTTCCGCTGTGCGCCCGAGGACTTTGTTTTTGGGTCGTTTTTATTCCATTCCGTCTGCCGAACGATGGGCTTTTCTTGCCCCTGTGTGTGTGCGTGCGTGCGTGCGTGCGTGCGCGCGTGTGTGAAATAATCTTGAATCAGAGCTGAAATTTAATGCTCGTGTTCATTTTGAATCTTATCTTAGGATCTTACTATTTCTGAGTACATCATTCCAAGTAATTATTAGGACATTTTTTGAAAACAATTAAATAACAGATTAGGGTAAAAAAAAAAAAAAACGAAGTTATGATCAACAGTCCTGGATTTGTCACCAGATGCTGTGTTTTCATGCAGGTAAAATTCAGAAACTGCTCCTAAACTGGTTGACTGTCAATTCCTGTTGTAATGGCTAATTGGTAGATTTTAAAGAGGTGTTGTTAACTGTGTGGGAATCAAGCCCTAAAATAGAAAATTGTTAAAATGTGAACCATGTTATCCTGACACACTGATACTCTTTGCCAACACAAAGATATTATTTCACCAGTGTCCCTCTTCATAACCTGTAGGAAGATGACCGAAGCAGTAATTCCTCAACTGGAACATTACAGTATAGGCTTTTTGCCCTTTTTTTGACAGGGAATCGACTGCAATTTCTGATTTTGAAAACCATTGCAACTTTCTCGATGTGTGTTCATGACTAAATAACTCACATGCAGTTCATATTTATACTTTGCTGTGTTTTTTTCTTTTCTTTTATTGAGTAAGGAAGATTGTTAACCCATATTGTAGGTCTCCATTGCATTACATTTGCGATGTAGGTGCCTTCCCCAAACTTGCCAATAAATTACTGTGTTTTAATATATCCATTATCTTAAAATGTTTTAATAGATTTAATCACGTCTTGGTACTGTGATCAGGCTTGCTGAAGTAAAAAAAAAAAAAAAAAAAAAAAAGAAAAAAACTATTGAGAATTGTATTTTCATCTTTCACCACAAGATGTCTCTCAACATAACTGGAGTTCTATTAGCATTTAAGAAGTTTATCTTTTTCGTAAATATGGAAACCCTTTGCACTGTCATAAAACATTTAATCAGAGGAGGGCCTGTTAATATTGTTTTGTAACAGTTTCTATTAGTTACACCCTGACTTCAGTTATTAGTAATGCATGTATTGTTACATGTTAAGCTGTCATTTAAAGTGTAAGATCACAAATATGTGATTAGAATGTTAAATGAACATTCTAATGCTGATGTAACAATCACTACTGGTAATAATAATGGAAAGCAACTTCTAGAACACCAGCTGAGAACATTCCAAACATTCCACCTACTCTTCAAGGGTTAAAACAAAATGATGACTTATAATACAGAATCCTGTCAAATAATGACAGAATCCTGAAGGGTAAATGTATATGTGCCATAATGTCCCTTTTATTTTCAGAGCTCTTACACAAAGAGAGGAAGAAGAGCCATCCTTCTTAGGTGTTCTTGTCTGTCACTTTCACTGAGCTGCAGTCCACAGCTGTGTCCGAAACAGCGCACTTGCCTACTATTGAGTATACAGGTTGTGTAAAATTTGTATACTCAATAGTAGGCAAGTGTGCTGATTCGTACATGGCCCAGGTGAGTTTGAATGTATTAAGACTGGAAGCAGGAACAGACGTTCACCACTAGAGGGAGAAAACATCAGAGTGGTTTCTGTTCAATCGGACACATTTTTTTAGCTTCCAAAAATGCTCATGGCTGCCACTCAAGACTAAAATTGTGAGTGTAAATACTCACCATTAAGCCAATGATAAAAGCCATTGTATGATTATTTGAAATGATCGTTATAAAATTATTTTACCCATGAAACATCATTAATATAATAATCGGTTTAATGATTACTGTTGACTTTAATCGGCACACCACTTCAAAAGTGGCAAAAATACTACTCAAACTACAATAAAGCAAATGGGTGGGATACCTATTTATGTTCAGTCTTTGATTCTAAAGAACAAAAAAATACAATATTTCATATGAAGATATTTCTGAAACACATTTTACTACAGCTGAGAGTTAATATATTGTGGCACTCACAAGTAATTGATGCTCTTGAATGATTATGATTCTGCTGTAGCTAAAATACATTTCTGCGATCACAGTAAAATACCAGCTGTAGGAAACGCTTTCCGTTATCTGTCAGATTGGCACAATCTGATTTATTGCCGCAATGAGCTTGCTTGCTCTTCTGTCCCTTAAGAAAAGCTTCCTTGTGAAATGAGTCTTAGGGCTCTTGTGCTTTTTATGACTTTTGGATACTTTGATAGCAAAA
Organism: Anguilla anguilla; assembly: GCF_013347855.1. NCBI lineage: Eukaryota > Metazoa > Chordata > Actinopteri > Anguilliformes > Anguillidae > Anguilla > Anguilla anguilla. The sequence continues at coordinate 11,161,779 of NC_049216.1, forward strand.
GCTACGAACGAAGACTGTTATATGCAGACAGTGAATTACAGTATCACATTATGCAAACATTTACTGGCAAAACAAAATGCCACACCCCCATTTATATCTTGGTACAAAGGGCAACTATTTTAAACTTTGTCCTCCAATTATACAGACATACATTGCTACTGGTGACAGTGATCATAAACCCCAAACATTCCCAGCACACAATCTCAGCTATTTGTTTTCTGGTTATTTTTGCCTTTTTTATAGGTATGTGCTTGTAGATTTGGGTATTTTGTACTATTTGATTCAGTCTACATTACTGATGTCATGCACAAGCATTGTATGTTTACTGTAAAGCACATGTACAGCTGTGATCAGCAGTATATTTGCTTGACTTAAGAATGAGTTATTGGCATGAGTTGCTGGAGACAGACAAGTTATGCTGGTTGTTGAAGACTTACGCTAGTAAGAGTCTTGATTCACACTGATGCCAATGTTTTGTGAGATAAGCAAGTATGTTAACAGGAAAACACAGAGCCTTGTTTTTTACACCATAAATTGAAATTTGAATTCTTAGATCTCTCCCAGATTCACCAAAAAATAACCTTCAAAATTCTCCATCTACAATGATTGAAACTACAAGCAAACCTAGATTGGTCAGGGTTTTTTCTTTTTAAATTATATTTTCCCAAAAGGAAGTAATCAATGGTTACAAGTGCTCTGTGTGTATGTGTGTGTGTGCTCATTCCATATATACAGTAAGTGAATTCACATCCCCTTCAACACACCCTCCTCACAATAGCACACGCTCCAAATTTTTCAAAATGCAAAGTAAGGGGTTTCAGGAACTTTCAGGAACTCTGAAAACAGTTGGAACGAGGGGCGCGAAGAAGGCTAACCACACCAAACAGACAGTGGGAGACCTGCCCCCCCCCCCCATTATGAGTGACATTATGGGCCGACAGGCTGCTCTACATGGGGTGGGGACGGAGCGGGGAGAGCAACATCCTTTCCACAGTTCCCTGTCCGTGTTCTGTAAATCTGGAAAAAGCCGTGAGAATCAGACTGTTGCTGACAAAACTCCCTGATTCATGTTCTCACCTATAGGAATGCAGGGAGGGGGGGAGAGGGGGTGGGGTGGGGGGGGGGGGGGGGGGCAGTTGGGGCAGAAGAGGTTCCAGATGTGAGCGAGGGAGGGAGGAGGTGGGCTGAGGCGGGGGAACAACGGGCTGCTCGCATTTGAGTGAATGTCGATCCCCTTCTCTGTCTCTCTCTCTCTATTTCTCTCCCCCTTCTCTCATTCTCTCTCTCTGGCTCCTCTGCCCTGTCTCCACTTCTCAACTGTTAATGCTTAACCTATTAACAATTAGCGCGGTGAGACTTTGCATGTGTGTTTTATGGGAGTTCAGTAGAGGGCCTCTAAGATACGGAGTCAGTTGAAACTTAGGGAAGCCAGCAGAAGCAAGTCCTCTCCGGATGCCCCTGTGAAGGCTCAGACATGTCCCAGGGAATCTTCATCTCCAAGGCGCTGGCTGTGGCCACTGCGGTGGTCACCCTCTCCGCCGTGGGCTCCGTCATCGCCATGATCACCCTGTTCCAAATTCAGATCGACCTGAGGCCTCCCGTGCCCCCGCCGACTCCGCCCTTGACCACCCCGGAGGCGACCGGGCCGCCGCCGAACTTGAGGCTGCCCACGAACCTGGTTCCCGAGGAGTACAAGGTCTTCCTGCAGCCGTACCTGTACGTGGAGGTGACCAACGTCACCAACCAGACCTTCGCGTTCTCCGGGAACTCCACCGTCAAGTTCCACTGCGTGAAAGCCACCAGCAGGATCTTCGTCCACTGCAAGGACCTGAACGTGACCGCCATGCAGGTGACCGACGTGAACGGAACTGTCCTCCGCATCAAAGAAAAGACGTTTCTGGATGACGGGAGCAATTTCTTGGAGATCGTGCTTCGTGAGCGCATGAAAGCTCCCGGCACCTACTCCCTCTACACTGCTTTCGAAGGGGAGATGCTGGATGACTTGGCCGGGCTCTACGTCAGCCAGTACCAGGAAAACGAGGACGAAAAACGGTAAGGCCACTTTTCATTAAGGAATGTGTGCTTCGTGCTACTCTCCTGTGTTTTGAGTGTGCAAACACAAGCGGTATTCACACATACCAGCCAGAGAGGATGAGGATTGCAGTGTAGCGGGATGTCATACGCTAGCAGCCACACAGCCCTTCGTTTACATGCTCCAAATTACACCTCGATAGATTACCTTAAATATTTCTTTCTTCCGCATGTGATTTTTCAGTATAGTTATCATGGTTTGTGATGAAGGGGGAAATGGAAATCAAGAGAGGGAATGCTCTGCTCCTCTTACTGGTTTTTGGCAAACTGACATTGTTGTCCCTAGCCTTAGGACAGCATTGTGATTTACCAAATGGTACCAGGGACACTGTGTTCTAGTTCCATTCTGAAGGTGCTTATGATGGAAAGACCCGTGTGGATTTTGTGGGCCAGTTTTCCTTCCATCAGGACATCCCTGCTGTGTTTCCCCTCCCTTCAAAAAGAACAGACGCAGATACCAAATAAATAAGAGGGAGATTATTTGTATACACAGTGCCTTAAATTCAGAAATGCGAATTACAGACATAATAAGCATGCTATTTTGTATCCTAGATTTATGGTTGCTAGCCAGATGCAACCTACAGATGCAAGAAAGGTTTTTCCCTGTTTCGATGAGCCAGCTATGAAAGCTGTCTTTCACATAACCATTATTCACCGAGCAGGAACCACCGCTCTTTCCAATTCAAAGGCGACAGGTAAGAAAAAAATTGGCAGTACTTGTATTGTGAGGCGCTGCTATAAAATGCTTTTCATTCTTCCAGTTGACTGCCATCAAATGTTTTACCCTTATCCTACATGTATTACGAATATTTCATTCATGTGTAATTTCACATTTGGATCAGTTCATCACATAGTCCAATAGGCAGCAAACAAATGTTCTCATTCTGACCTGGTCTTCGCAAACTCTCTCAAATGTGTTGGCTGAAACAATTAACCTCTTGTCCGTTTTATTTTTAAAGCTTTCTGCACTGATTAATATTTTCACTCTCTATAACAAGGCTCTCCGATAACGGAAGAAATCGACGGGGAAACGTGGTATATTACTGAATTCCATCCAACAAAAAAAATGTCAACCTACCTCTTAGCCTTCGTTGTGTGTACCTTCGACCCGAAAGAAACCACCTACCTGAGGACTGCAATTCGGGTGTGTTATCTTGTTTCAGAAATAATATCCTTTGGGGCCATTGCATGGTCTATATCAGGAGTCCCCAATCTTATCCTAAAATGGCCGGTGTGGTTGCAGGTTTTTGTTTTAACCCAGTACTAAGACACCTGATTCTACTTATCAAGGTCTTGCTTGAAGACCATGATTAGAGAATTTGTTGGATTAGGTGTTGTGTTGCTGGGCTAAAACAAAAATCTGCGCCCACATATTTATGTTATCCCACAATATTCTCAGATCTTCTTTAAAATAAAATCTGATGCATTTGATCCTGCAACTTGCACATAAACATAGCTCATTTTAGAGCAGGGAATTCAGTTCCAGCAGGAATCGCAACACTGAACATTGAGAGAAGGGCCTCTCAAAAGAGGCTTTATCACAGATAGACATGAACTGGGTCCGTCCATAATCTCGGCAAAGCATTGAGTTGATGTTGCGCGAAAGGCCCCTGAAATATACATATAATAAGTGTCTTTTATTCTTTTTCAGACATGGGCCAGGCCTGAAGCAATAGAGGCTGGACATGCCGACTATGCACAGGCTATCACTGGAGATATACTTGCCGCATATGAAAAGGTTTTTCAAATAAACTACCCGTTAAGTAAACTCGGTGAGTCCTGTTGTGCGTAGAAAACATTTAGACAAGGTTTTTTTTATGTGTGGTACAGAAAGTGAATTTCACACTCTTAATTTTTGTTTGCAAGCATAAGTCAGATTAAACAAAGTTTTGGCATCAGAACTGTATCATGTAGAGTTTACTGTATCATGCATTTAAGTACAGTATCTATTTCTACTAGTCCTCTATGTTTTTTTTTACATTGTTGCTGCACTATACATGTTGATTCCTGATTCCTTTGAGATCCTTTGAGAACTGTACATATCACTAAGGAATCAAACACTCTTCATATGTACATTCAGATTATAGCTGGCGTTGTTATTTTTAAAAAATTGTCGTTAAAATATTACTGCTGAAAAATGATTCAAAGCTTTAGTCCCCGCTTAACTGAGCTAACCTCAGTATTTTGCAAATGCTTTTGAATAGTTTCATCTGGGGCACCTCAAGTTACAACAACAGTTTCCTTTTTAAAAGAATGATAGTCATAATGAGGACATTAAATCCTGTTTTACAACAACTTTGCTTTGAGTCATTGGGCTGCATCGTTAAGGGAACAGCTTACAGATGTGACACCACGCTGGTGTGGTCACGTAATTAACTGTTTAAAATATTGCTTTTCTTTGTGTTTTTTTTTCTCGTCTTCTTTTGCTAATCAATTCATGATTTTATTCACCGTAGATCAAATCGCCCTGCCTGACTTTGCTGCGGGGGCCATGGAGAACTGGGGTCTGATCACCTATCGGGAAACGGCCCTTCTGTATGAAGAAGGGGTCTCCTCCACATTCAACCAACAGTGGATTGCCACGGTCATCGCTCACGAGCTAGCTCATCAGGTACACCCAATTTAGCGACTGTGTAGGCTCGGGGAACAAAGTCACAGTGACCTCTGAACACTTTATCATACTATATCAGAAAGGAGGGACTGCCTGCCATCCATAAAATTCAGTTTGTCATTCAGTCAAATCTATGAACATGCAAATTTAGTAGCATTTGTAAATACATTTGCGCCAATGTTGTAGCCATTCTCCATAGCCATAGTTGACAATGATGGGGGTTTTTTTTTTTTTTTCAAAATTGAAAACAGTGGTTTGGAAACCTGGTCACGATGAAGTGGTGGAACGACCTGTGGCTGAATGAAGGATTTGCGACGTACATCTCGTACCTCGGCGTGGACAAAGCCAATCCCACCTGGAACACCGTACGCTACCCGCTTGCGTTCACGTTTTCAGAGTGCGTGGTGTAAGACATCTTCCAACCGCACCCTCTGTGCTGTCATCTGAGGGACTTTGCGTTTTGTTTCTCGCCCGTTTACAGAAAGATCTGATGGTCCTCAATGACATCCAGTCCGTCTTTCAAGTGGACGCCCTGGCCACCTCGCACCCCCTCAGCTCCAGAGAGGAGGACGTCCAGACGCCTGCCGAGATCGGCCAGCTCTTCGATTCCATCACGTACAGCAAGGTTCTGGCCCGATCGGCTCGTCCTGTTTTTTCTGAATACAAGTTCGCTTCACAACTCAGCCATAACCATAAGGCTTTCAAATCTGCCATTGGGTTAACCAGTGTTGTGTTCTGGTTATGACCACATCGGAGTAGTTTGTGTTGCTAGTCATTTAGGCGGATTTGCATTGGCTTTCAACTACTTGGAAAATATATTGCACTCATTTGCTATTTTGTCCATTTGCCATTTGTAGTGCATTTTCAAAATGCTTGCATATAAATATGCAAAATAAGTAATAGATCATTTGTTAAATACTATATAACAATTTCTAAAATATACCATTATACACATGTAGTAACATTACTTATAGTAAATTATAGTAAAGTATTAAAATGTATAAATATTGTTTAAATAACCACTTACCATTTTCTTTTTATCCTAGGGAGCTGCCGTATTAAGAATGTTATCTGATTACATTTCTGACGATGTCTTTATAGAAGGCCTGCGTGTAAGTATTATTTAATCAACCATTTTCATAACAGATGCCCATTTATCCAGGATGATTCATTAATGGGGTTCGGATCTATTCAGTGACTATTCAGAGGCAGACAACGAGTGGGGAGACACAGCATGAGAGAGAGGGGTGGGGGAGAGAGAGAGCTGTGGCATATTAGTCTTGCTTGTCAAACTGCAAAAAACAAGTTCTGTTACCTTTCTGAAAAAGTGATTTTAAAAAATCATGGTTTTTCAGTCTCATTCATTTCAATGACTCATAACACAACACATTTACATACAGTGATATGTGCGTATGCAATATACTCAAAATTAGTTTCTTTATTTTTTTCAAAGACCTATCTGAAGGCTCACGAGTACGGTAACGCTGATTACAAAGACCTTTGGAGCCATTTACAGCAGGTAGGATAACAACCCGCACTGTTGCAAAAGCCTGTTGTTTTTGTCTTTTTTCCTGTTTCTTGTTTTTGAAACTGAATAAATCGTACAAGTGTCCATGCTCGTAATCCTTAGGGCACTGAAGCGTTATTGTGAAGACATGAAGAAATTTTGTTTTAGACTTTAAAAGAGAATTAGTCTGATTCACAGGATATAGATTGTGGGTATAAGCCTGCCATTGGCCGACTATTTCAGTCGGAATTCTCCTCCCCTTCCGCTATCTGTGTGTTACTGTTTTTGCAAGGGCACCGTCGCTGCATCCTGGGCTTAGCGCCACCCAAGACGACTGTGATTGGTTTAAAGAAATACAAACAAGCCAGAGCATTTTTTTCCCCAATATCGGAATGGTAATGGGTTGAGCCAGACCTTTCTCCAGCGCTGGCACAGCGCTGAAACGAAGTGTGGAGATAGGTCTGGCTATGCGAGACTGAAAGAGAATAGTCCCTGGAGAATAAGTTTAATTTCCCTGAAACGGGTTTTTCCAGGCTGTAGACAGTAACCAGGGAAGGCAAAAAGTGGCGGAGGTGATGAAAACTTGGACTGAGCAGATGGGCTATCCCGTCATCACCATCAACACCACTACAGGGACCGTAGCCCAACAGCACTTCCTCCTCAACCAGACCTCACATTACAAGTAAGTCTTTACTCTGCGGAAAAAATAGCAGATCATCATTTATCATGGTTCCCCAAAACTGGGGGTTCCGGAAACCCCCATGTGCCCGTGAATCAGTATTTTTGTCTTTTTAAAAATCTTTTTCCTTGATGAGATGGAGGATGACACTTCGTGTGCAGCTTAAGGGACAGACACTCAGGCGTCCAATCAGTGGAAGGGGAAGGTGGCATTACAGTTGCGCAAAGAGACACTGTCATCCCAACCAGCTGAAACCTTTCCGTCCCTGGGTGACACAAGAGCCTATAACCCTACACTTGTGGCTGCCGGATAAAGGTGTCCACCATTTTATGTAGGTGCGGATCCTCAGCCGCAAGCTAGTCATTTTAGGGGGGCTTAATTTTTAGGAACCTCTGCCTATCAAAGCGTGGAGGTACTTTGAAGACCTTCAAAAGTGCCTCGCAGGGCAGGAGACGTTCCTCTTGCGGAACAGCTGACTGTCCACGCCAGCCGTGCGCAAAGTGCAGTCGTCTGACTGAACAGCTGCACTGCATCGACACGGCGACGTGCGTGTGACAGACTGAGCTCTCTCAGGCTGAGCCCTTTGGCACCGGGACAGGCTAGCAGATTGGGACAGGCTAGCAGATTGGGACAGGCTAGCAGATTGGGACAGGCTAGCAGATTGGGCAATCCAAACTAGGAGAGAGAACACACGGAATGGGAAGCAGGGGAGCGGTTTCAGCCGGGACGCACACGCTGAGAGCTGACCAGAAGCCCATATGGCTGACCCTGCGAAATGCTTCGGCGTGCTCCCCTGGAGATCGCAGGCTGGATTCCAGGCTCGTGATCACAGGGCAAAGCTCCCAGTGCACGGCTAAAGAAAAAAAAAAAAATGGCCGGATGGATGGATGTGAACAGAATGTCCTGGCCTCTTCCCTTTTTTTCACACCAGTGCTTCTGTGGTCGCGGCAATTGGAATATGTATAATAGATCGGTCCTCTCTCCCTCTCTCTCTCTCCCTCTCTCTCTCTCTCAGCTTCCTGTGGCAAGTTCCGATAAGGGTTATGAAAACTGGTGGAAAAGTGGAAAAAGAACCGGATTTGCTGACAGTTAAAGGTCCAGGTGAGAAGAAAGAAGCTGTTGAAATTCAATTAAACCTCACCACATTTTGACTTCTATGCTGTGTTTCCTATTTTTTTTTTAAGTATTTCTTTATTGATTTCTGACATTGTAAGTTCAATGATTGCTTATAATCAATTGGAGAAAAAGGTTACCTGACACAAGTGAAACTTGTGATGCTGGCCAAACACTGTAGATTGAATTTGCTTTTCAAAGACAGTGCCCAATGGAAGAGGTGTTAACTGACCTTAAGTTGCAAAGAGAAAACGTGATTTCCCTCATCCTGACACCTGTCTCTTTACCTAACAGTCTCGAAGACTATATACAAGGCCCAAGGCGATGACTGGATTCTGGCCAATGTGAACTGCACAGGATATTTCAGAGTCAACTACAATCCAGAAAACTGGCAGAGACTCCTTCAGCAGCTGAACGACAGTCACAGTGTAATTTCTTTCAGCTCTGTCTCTTGTGAGCGCAGAAAGTTTTGATGTTTGTGTGTGAAAGGGATCAGACTAGACTAATATCCCACCAGTGGCATGGAGATTCATAAAAGGACTGAAAAAAATGTTCTTGTGTTGATAACTATAAATTCGCTCTGAAAAATCTTTCAGGTCCACTTTGCAAGCTACAGGCTCCCACAGGAATATTGCCAGCCCTGTCCCTGGTCATTATTCCTCCATTTTTGTCCATTCAAAATGTAAAGGTCTCTTACACCTTGGACTACAGTGTCCTGAAAAATTGATTTGCCTTAAAGTCAGCATACATGTATAACCAGTCAATGCTTGTCTATAAATTAGACACCAATGGAAAGCATTTGTTTGAGCACACCAGTATTAGCTGCTTAGGTGCTCAATATATACAGTTATACAGTAAAATTAAAGTTTAATTTATTTTGTTTTCAGGACATACCTCTCATCAACAGAGGCCAGCTAATAGATGATGCTTTTAATCTGGCAAGGTAAGTGTAGTTTTGAGAAGTTCATTCTGACATGTTTCCTGAGTGAGAATTCTCCCAACTCTCTGGTGACTCTACGTTTTCAGGATTTGAGTAACTCTTTATGGTCTGGTCCATGTCACTATATTCATAGAACAGTTCAGTCAAACATCCAAAATTTTACCTCCAGTAGATTTGTGAATTTTACTATCTTCTGTATCTATGATGTGAATAAGGTACATAAAATACAGAAAGGATTGGTGGTCTTCTTTCCATTTTTGAGGATGTATAGCTTTTTTGGGATGTATAGCTTACACTGGGGCAGCAGTGTAGTATAATGGGTAAGGAGCTGGTCTTGTAATCTAAAGGTCATAGATTCAATTCCCAGGTTGGACACTGCCCTTGAGCAAGATATTTAACCTGCATTGTTTATGCAGCTGTATAAATGGATGCAATGTAAATGCTACGTAAAAGTTGTCTGAGTCGCTCTGGATAAGAGCGTCTTCTAAATGCCTGTAATGTAATGAAATGGTCAGAGGCCATACAGATACTGTACCTTTACATGACGCTGGGTTACTGTTTGAACTCAGAAGAGCAAACTACACACAAACACACTAATGTCATTCTTCAGATAGGTTTGTACTGAACTGACAAATAAGTATACATATATATGCAGGATTTGAGGCCGTGGTACAAAATGATGCAATGTCTGAGAATTATGAGATTGAGCAAGTTGCCATTATCTTGCTTCACCGCTTAAGCAAGAAGAACATGCTCATCGCAACATTTTCATTCTCGCTGGGTGTGTTAAATTTATGTGAAGAAAAAAAAGTCATGCTTGCTGAGTTTTGTTATTCAAAGTATAGGACAATTTGAAGTGCAGTCAGATCAAATCCAGGCCCTCGTCTTACAAGAACAAGTTTGCTGTTTTATTAAAGGCATTTGTTTGCTTAAAAATGTTATTAAAATTGCTGACCTGTCAAATGACAACATTTGTGTACTTTAATCGACAAGGTCAGTCTTTTTGTTTTTCTTGTTTGAACATTTCTTTCTCATGAGTAGTGTGAGGCCGAGGAGCGTTTTCCTGGAAACTGTCACAGAGAAAAATACACATTGAGAAACGACCCCAAGCATGGATTACTGCGCTGGATTTACTAACATGTGTTCTCTGTCTCTCATTCAGAGCCAAGTACATCAACGTCACGCTGGCTTTGAACACAACTAAGTATCTCTCCAATGATGTGGAGTACATCCCGTGGGAATCCGCCCTGAGAAACCTGGATTATTTCATCCTCATGTTCGACCGCTCGGAGGTCTATGGCCCTATGAAGGTAAGTCACTTCACCTGGAATGTTCTCGGTGCCATGACAGTACTGCCTTTCATCAGGGTGCACCATTCACATCAGTTATTATTAGTTACACAAAGGTGTGTAATTAGTTATTACACACCTTTTATTAGTGAAACGATAGGTGTTGCAGGGAATGCAGAGTTGCATTCCTGACTGATATAGTGATGGTGGAAGGAATCTTCAGAGTAACTCATCACTCATTTGTTCAGTTGTTCAAACAGACGTTCATTTTTAAACTGAACACTTGGCAGACCTCAAGTTAATGGATGTTCTGACTAGATTGTATCTGTGCCTCAATCACAATGTAAAAACTGTACAAGCAAAAAAAAAAAAAGACGCAACAAAAAACATGACTACCCTTCATCCTGTTTCTAGGCTTACCTCAGGAACCAAGTGACTCCGCTGTATGACTATTTTGAAAATGACACCCTCAGTTCAACAGTTCCAACAAGTTACACAGCACAGTAAGTGGGATATTTTTCTGCAGCAGTCCGCAAACTCAGCCAGGCCGCCTTTTTAACTATTTTGTGCCACAGTTGACTGGCGTGGAGGGAGTTGGTGGGGGGGAGGGGGGGGGGGGGGGGGCAGTATCATAATTAATTACATTTTAAACATGTTCTCCTGCATGTGGTTCTAACCCATTTGGTGTTATAGAGGATCAGAAGATACCTATGGCCATCCATTCATCTGTATGTGACTCTGAGGTTAGGAACTGAAACCCAACTACAAGGCAAAAAGTCCCATGGAAAATATTTCTTTCCATAATTAAATCTCCCCCAGTGCTATTGAGTCTGGGGAGGTGCCTGTAGTGCATCAGAGCCCCCGGCATTGCCCAGGAAAGGAGGGGTTCAGTCAGCATTCCCTTTCCCCTGTCTTATTAGGCAATAATGACTCGGTCACGCGAGCCCCTGCCGTCTGCAGACAGCAGCTCCAAAATGCACGTTCCTCCAAAGCATGAAAGGCGCAGCTCGGCTGGGGGTTTGCAGAGAGACAAAGGGGTGTGCTTCTGCGGCGCGCACTCTCCAAAATGACTGAATTCTGCGGCGATGGGACAGGCATGCAATGTGAAAACCGAGGAATATAGTAAAATGGTGATACAAAAAAATTTGTTCCAAAAAGGAAAAATCCAGCTGATTCATGAACGTATCGTGTGTCTTACAAACTGAGGGTCTACCGAGACTACAGCCAAATGGACCACTTCGATAATAACAGAGGTTACTCACTTCATTCAGCTAATTCTGTTAACTTTGGCCAGCCTTCCTTTCTGCTTAAAATGAGACTGTTGTTTTTTTTAAATCGCCACAGGCACAGCCAGATCAACGCCATCTCCGTGGCTTGCAGCAACGACTTACCCAAGTGCACGGAGATGGTAAAACGCGTCTTCGCCGAATGGATAGACGACCCAGTCAACAATACGTAAGCACTGAGACCAGTTTTAATGCAGCTCACTTACACAAGTTAGCAGAATTCTTAAGGCAAACGCTTACACAGATCGCATCACGAAGGCTCTATGGTAAAATGTGGAATTTTGTGTAATGCATTATTTTTTATTGCAATGAATTTACCCACTTAATGCAAAACACTGGGCTCAATGTCAGCACAATGTCATATTTGTATCTCAAAAATGAATTCTGTTGGCCTTGAGTATGGTTTGCTTTATGGCAAACAGCATGTGGCTAATTGTTGGACAATACTAATGTACCAATCTCTAGCCAATGTAGGCTTCTGACTGACAGTCATGAGTTGTTCACATATTAGATTAATCTGTATGCGAATGTTGGTATACAACAGGTTAGCCAGGTGCTTCTGAATGCAAAACCATCCAACTGTTCTGAATTTAGCCTCCAGTACTGTACTACAGCTGGACACACACTAGATCCACCAACATCTAACACTGGGCCGTCTAGGTCATGTTTACATGGCGGCCTGCCTTAATCAGTCTTGTGCCTCCATTACCTAATTATCAATTGGCCAATGTATTTCAAAAATGTTTGAAGTAGCCAATCAGGAGCAAATCAACCAAAAAACGTTATCAGAAAGCATTATCAGGTGGCACCATACATTCATTAAGCATACCGAAAGACGCTGAGTTATATCTGTTGGCCTGACGAGGAAGTTTTTCCGCAAGTACAGAAAGTACAAGCTGAAAATGGCTGCCATGAGGTTTTGACGCATTGATGGTGTCGTCCTCCTCCTTCCAGAATCCATCCCAATTTGAGGTCCGCCATCTACTGCAACGGCATCGCCACAGCGGGGGAGGAGGAGTGGGAAATAGTCTGGCAGCGGTACCAGGACGCCACCATCGCCACCGAAAAAGACAAGCTGCGATACGCCCTGTCCTGCAGCAAAGACATCTGGATTCTCAGCAGGCAAGAGCCGCGCGGGTTCCAGCGCACGGCGCGTTCCGCCGATGACGCTGTACGGTTTTTACAACGGCTCCCCGCCTCTGACGTGTCACTCCGTCCCGCAGATACCTGTCGTATACTTTGGACCCAGACAAGATAAGGAAGATGGATGCCGTCTCCACCATCAATTACATTGCCAGGAATGTGGCCGGGCAGAGCCTTGCCTGGGACTTCGTCCAATCGCAGTGGTCCTACATCAGCGAGGAGTTAGTCATCTTTTCTGTCAATCTCTCTGCCACCCCTGTCAAGCAGACCAGAACAGAGTTACTGTTGTTATCTGTGGTTGTATATATAGGCGTGTGTCCACTAATATTGTACAGTAAACTCCCAGCAAAACCTAGCTATAAATCCACATTAGGTCATTAGATTAGCAAACGCCATGTTAATAGTACCCATGACAAAGGTTGCTTAGGGCTATTTCCTGCATTGCTACATTGCTTTGCTTGTGACACATTTGCTGAGACAAGCATATTAAATTATCTGTTTCCTTGCAGCCATAATAAAGTTGTTTGCTGGGGCTAATTAAAGGCTTGTGGTTTAACAGCAGCGAAACTCCATTTTCAGGTATGGAGGGGGAATCATGTCATTGGGCAGCCTTATTGACGGAGTGACACAGAGATTCTCCACAGAATTTGAACTTCAGCAGGTAAAATCATTTTATGGGGTAGCTTAGCGACTTGCCCACTTGTCGGCTCTGCGTTCTCAACTTTCCTCCGTAATCTCTGTCCAGCATTCTTTCCCTCTCTTTTTAGCGATGTAAAAAATTGGGGCAAACGTGATTTTCCACGAGGAAAACAGAGAGTCTGTTACGATGAGGCTGTAGGTTCAGCTGTCGGGGGTGGGGGGGGGGGGGGGGGGGGGGGGGGGGGGTCCGCCGATGTTTGTCTGTTTAACACTCACCCTTTCCCGTCGCCATGGACGCGGTGCAGCTGAGGCAGTTCCAGAAGGAGCACCCGGAGGACACGCTCAGTTCGGGGACCCGCGCTCTGCAGCAGGCCATCGAGAGGACTCAGGCGAACATCAAGTGGGTGAAAGAAAACAAACAGACCGTGCTGGACTGGTTTCGGGGACAGCCTGCCGAGAGCCAGGGGCTCTAACGGCGAAGCGGCAGAGACGCGCAGAGCAGAAACAGATGGGAAGTCCAGAGAGCCGTGCCACTTGAAACAGACAGCTGTGTTTTTGTCCTTTCTGAGGTTTCTGGAAATTCAGCTGGGTTCTGTCGCTCTTGAAAAGTTCTGGAAGTTGTTTTTTTTTTTTTTTTTAGAGAGAGAAACGCTGAAACTAAGTTAATGAGTTGGATTCATCACAATTAAATGACTTATTCAATAGATAATGTGCAATGCTGAACTTCTGACCATCTACCATGGATCAGCCCAGGATGTACTGTAGCACAATTCCTGCAATATCATGGGACTGGATTTTGTTTGTTTTGTTTGTGATTATGGAATAGCCATATTTTTTAATTTATTTGTACTTAACCTTATACAATATATTCATTTTAACCTTGGTCTTTCAGAAACCTTTTCAATAATGTTCACAAAAACAAATTCACACCTAAAAGACTTTTGGAAGTTGAATTAGCCTAAAATAACTGAAGTATGAAATTGGACACGGGAACCTTATTACACTGCATCTTTGGTTTTACTTGTAAATATACTAAATACTGCATACATATAAATACCTGATTGTAAAAAAAAAGCTTTATAATAAATTTAATGTTATTAATGTTTTTGAAGCCAATTCTTTCATTACTTGAGCTGTCTAAAACTTCATAATTTGCTGATTCCTGTCAATATTTTAATATAAAAAGATAAACTACTGAAACAACTGAAAGTTTACTGGACATATTTCTCTGCAAATTAGGCAATATATCTTTAATGCACAACAAAAAACAGGTGGTTGCAGGTTTGAATCCCGTCAAAACCATACCTGGCAGATTTCAAAATCCCAAGACAATGTGATTTAATCTGTCTGCCAAAGAAGCCACAACCATGAATTTATAAAATCCAAAGGCCTGAATAATGCTTGTTTGGGAAAAAGCCGCAAAAGTGGTCTGCCAACTGGCTTCTAAAAGCAAACTAGTCACAAAATAAATACAAGTAAATTGTGTTATTTTAACAGAAATATATTTTTTTAACTAACGAGATTTATTATAAACACAGTACTTCAGCAACAAAGCTAACAAGCATGGCAAACACTGGGAAAGATGGGAATAAAACTCAAGTGCAAACAATGATAAAAACCAACAGTACAATAATGACACAAATCCCACAGAAGAAAGGTTAGACTAAATAACTAAACAAGACACTAACACTAATTAAATCAATCATGCAGTGAAACCCCATGACAAAGAAGAGAAACCAAACATACACAAATTGGGAACCGTAGGAACGGGGAAACAGGCAGTCTCTGACCATCTCAAAAGGTGAAACCCTGACATAGCAACACCCTGGTGCAGTGATCTTCATTCCTGGGGCCTGTATCACAAAGTAGGATCGCTGAGTTACCTGGAAAACCCAGAACTCTGCCAAGTCTGGAACATGGAACAAAGTCAAATGAGCTGTTCTGGGTTTTACTCAGTTCAGTTACCTAGGTAAGGATCATGTAATCTTGCTTTGTGATACAGGCTGCAGGTCCTGGTGGGCCACAGAGTCTGCTGGTTTTTGTTTTTGATATCAGCAACCAATTCAGACCCAAGGAACCAGGTGAGGTGAGTTAATCAATGAAGTCCCGAGTAACAACAAAAACCATCAGATTCCGCGGCCCACCAGGACCTGGGGCCTGTATCACAAATCAGCATTACTGAACCTCTGGAGTAAGAGCTGGAACAGCTCTTTCTACTTCGTTCCATGTTTCAGATTTGAGCGGGTTCCGGGTTTAACTCAGTGCAGCTATCCAGTTAATCCTGCTTCGTGATACGGATGGCCAGAAATGAATCATGGTATTAAAACAGATGAAGCAGAAGATAACTGGTGAAATCACAATGTGAGCTGAACCACTGTGAGCAAACAACTCAGCCAATATAATAACCAAACCAAGATAAGAAAGAGATTGAAACACACAGAGCGGCTAGATCAGGACAATTGTTAGGGACATCGGGCATGCACGTGATCTTGTTGCAACACAATGTTCAGGTGAGCCAGGGATGCACGTAGCACGGAATTTTGGAAGTGCTTTGGTGGCCTCATTAAGAGGTGGCTTGTTTGGATGGCTCCACTGGAATCCATTATATCTTTGTGAATGCTCAATACTTCACTCCTCATGTATGTGGTGTTCTTGTTTAAAATGCAGTTATTGATTACTGCTTGCTGAGGAAGGCAGTGGTGTCCTTTTTTTTTTGATTAATTCTCCACATATAATGGATGGCGGAGAGCCTGACGGACTACTGCAGGCTGTCTGCACTTTACCTGATTTCTTTCCTTATTATTTTGGCCGATTATAGTAAATTGGGATGAATTCCTCACTTTGGGATTGTTTTTGGGGAGTGCGCACTGATCTCCCATGACCCATCTCCCCTGACTGATTGACTGACCTTTTCAGCTTTATCTTTAAATTAATATTGCTGGATCAATCTCATTATTCATGAAGAGATGGCAGATCATCTATGTCCGTATATAAATGTGGTGTTTTTTAATATTTTTTATCTGTATCGGTACGATAGCTAAAATAACTTACTGGATGTCTAAAAACTACCTGTTTTTTCCATAAAGCTTATTCTAGCGGTAGCAATATTACCCATGAGTTAGCTTACAACCACACTGGCCAAAACCTACAAGCATCTGCAAATGTTCGTGCAAAGAACTATATACAGAGCATAGGTCAGCAATAACTCACAATGATATTATCCAGATATAAAAACCTCAGTTTTCTGGTTGTTGTATGTAAAAATCTCTTTATTGCAATACCAGTAAAAAAAAATACTAGATAATATGACTCTTGCCTGCCTATTGGCACTGTTGCACAAAAACCTTATCCCCAAAAAAACAGAAGATCCAGGAACAGTGAACAAATAAATTCAACTATGACGTTAAATTTTGGTTTGGTCACAGTGTTGATCTGAACCGAGTATATTAGTTGCGTTATTATGACACTATGCATAGTTATAATGAGATTATGTATACATCTCTATGTATTGGCATGACACAGCAATATAAGCTGGCATAAAATATGTCTGCATGTTGAATAATGTTCCCTTAACAAAATTGCCAGCAGCCTGTGACCTCCTCTTCGGCCTCCAGCCCATGCAGGGGTTTGTGGGTAATAGTGTGGTGTTCTCTCTGCACTGGAAGCCACTGTGTGTGCCCCGGTCCTGCTTCCTCCAGGAGTAGCACCTCCCATCTCAGTCATCCTGGAACAAACAGAATACAGGTTTCTCTGTGAGTGGGCCACGATGCATTCATTCTTCTTCTTCTTCTTCGTTAATTTGCTTAGCAGATGCCCTCATCCAAGACACCATCGGTGTTTGTCTTGTTCAATGCTCCATTCACAAAGCTATTTACGAAAGCAATGCATATCTATTGCTGTGTGTTCAGTGAAGCAGGTCAGGCTAATGACTTCTGCTGAAAAACAACAGACACGGCCCACCTGGGACTTCAACCTGCAGCCTCCAAGTTATGAAGGCCCAGCTACTAACTATTATGCCATGCTGGTGTAGCTGTTCAACATGACTGTTTTTAAGGTTTTTTTTTTTTACTGGCTAGTCCTGAGCCCCACACAGACAACAAGAAGGCAGGACCACTCCACGTGTGGGCAACTGAACATATTGGTTTCTGAAAGGTTCCTGATGCCAGCTGGCATAAAAAAAAAGCACGACAAGCGTGCCATTTTAAAAACAGCGGACAGAACGAGGCCTGTTCTCTGGCCTTACCCACTCCTCGTCCTCCGCCCCCTCGCCCTGGCCACCCCCCGTCGCCCCGCTCCCCCCGCCATCTTTGTTCGCCATTATCTTGTCCGTCCAAGAGGCTCCGGCGTTTTCGTCTCCGGCGAAGTTGCACTTGGTCACCGTGCCTCCGTCCACTTTAGCCAAGGAAACTGGGGAGGAGACACACCCGTTAAATAACAACCATTACCGTTATTCAAGCAAACTGGAGAGAAGGAGACATTCAATGAGTAATTAATGCATAAATCCAGGTAATTCCAAAGGGTTCACAAACTTTTTCTTGCAAACATAAGTAGCATACTTAAGTAGCTAACTTATTTTGTTTATCACTAAAATGAACCTATTGAACCCATATTTTATCAGGAACGGCAGTTGTATGTAACTATGGAGATTAGATAGTGCCCTCCATGCCCACCCAGTGATTAACAGACATAGCACCAGCAGGGCTGCATGTGTGCCTGGGTGTGGGCAAGGGCAGACGCAATACTTTTCTACCTGATAAATATCAATATGGATCAACTGAACCAGTCCACAGCACTTTCAGTTCAATGACTGAATCAAATACCGTAATCGCTACAAGTACAGTCCCTTCAGAGGAGTAGACTGGACTTGTATCCTAATGACTTGCACTGACAATACATTGTATTTGATGTGATTTT
This sequence comes from Anguilla anguilla, assembly GCF_013347855.1. Taxonomy (NCBI): domain Eukaryota; kingdom Metazoa; phylum Chordata; class Actinopteri; order Anguilliformes; family Anguillidae; genus Anguilla; species Anguilla anguilla. Next base: position 11,179,991 of record NC_049216.1, read on the forward strand.
TGGCCCTCATAGACCTGTCCCATTGTTGGCACATGCTAGCACATGCAAAACACACACTACAAGTCTCCACTTATTCTCACTTTGGGCTCCACCAGTTAGCCCAGTTACTACACTGGAGCACTACTCAAGACAGCACCCTGGCTGACTTTTAATTTCTGTATTTCTTACACACACACACACACGCACGCACGCAGGCACGCCTGCACACACACACTACGCACACACACACACACACACACACACACAGACAAACAGACACATAGACACACACACATATGCTGTCAGGAGAAAAGACAACTGTGGGCGAGCCCAAATCCCCCTTCCAAACAAAACACTGTTTACGTTTAAGTAAGAACAGGGAAGTTTGTGAATGCAGAGCCAAGTGCTTTCGGAAAATGATAAGTTAAACAAAAAATTTAAAACAAAGAAGGAAAAACACAGGAAGCCCCTCGTGACAACTTACAAATGAAGGGCCCGTCTCCTCTGGTCTTGAGGCGGACGTCCTGGCCTTGCTCCAGCTCGGTCTTCTGCATCTCCGCCTCGGGGAGCCAGAACGCCACGGTCCCGCCGGGGGCGTGCCTGTCCGTCACCTTCACGAGCTCCGCCTTGTTCACCGCCGCCTTCAGATCCTCCTCGGACAGGCGATCCGTCTCCCCTTTGGCCTCCACCTCTGCCCATCGAAAAAAAACAGGCCACGCGTCCTGAGGGGAGGTCACACGGCGCGCCGTACCGCGCGTTCGGGGACGCACCAAGCGGGGTGCGCACTCGGATGACGGACGGACACGTGAACCAACACGGATGGGTTTTTTTCGGCTTTGCACGAGGTGCAGGCACAGGCGCGCGAGGTCTGGGCACAGAGACGAAACGTGTGGCTAACCATTCAGCTCAGCCGATGCTCCAGGAACAAAGGCCTCAAACTCAGACCACATCCTCTCCCACAACCCCGCTGGGTGCTTCCGATCATTTCAGTTACATACAGGTCACTGCCTGCACACCCAGACTGCATTTACCATGTAACGGACGCTTTCAGTCAGAGCAACTCACAAGTGCTTACATACAGGTCTAGGCAACAAACAGTGCTGATGCTAAGTCATAAGGGTCATAGCCGATAACACTAGTCTATTAATCTTACAACACAACACTAGATGAGGGACAAGAGAAAAATGGAGAACTATGTAGTTTATGTTCTGTAAAAAATACTAATAAACACAATAAATGGACTCTGTTTAATGGAAAAGTACTTCAGTGCTGTGGTGATAAGTTTTATTTGTCCACATGCACACACAAACAGACATTGCTGATCCATGAAGACCTTTGTCCTGGAAGCGTTAGAGTAGAGTTCACTTCCTTCTTTCACATTCAGTTCTGTCCATTCAGATCTACAGTGTATATGGTCAAGAGTTTAAATGTTCTAGGGATACAACACTGATTTGTTACCCTGAGATACAGATCATTCCACATGAAAACAATGAAACACCCAATTTTCCCTCATGTTGTGCATGTGCCACTTGTGTCACTTGCAACAATCCCAATGCGCAGGCAAGATTTACACCTGCATCTTCAAATAAGACATACAGTATTGTGATTTGTACTAGTTTTCACTTCTTATTTGCTATATCAGTGTCTGGATCATTAATGTCCCTAAGCAGCATCCTCAGAACAATACAAAAATTGTATATGCATTTGGGCACTTCTCAAATCAATGACTTAACAAAAATATATAAGTGTCTTCTCAGATTTATTTAATGACAGAAGCCCTACATTTAACTTTGATGGAGACAAACGGTGTGCCATGAGTGCAAAGATCTTGAAACTTCCGAAATATTCAACCGTTTTTGTAATGACATGCAAAGAAGGGGGGGTGTGCACATCTCCGTTTAATGCTTACTGAAAGATGACATCAGGTAGCCAGTGTTGACCTTCCTGGTGTCACTGAAGTTCGGCTCGACCTCGTTCCCTTTCGCATCAAACTTCCTCCGATGAACTCGATTGGGCTTAATGTACAGAACATAATAGCGATCCTGCCAGTAGCAAGACAAAATTACAGATGAACAGAAACTGAACGTAATTCCACGTAATGTATGCGTATGAAAAATGAACAATATATTTAAATGGATATATAATATAATGGTTCATTCACACACCCACGTTTGTTAGGTGGGCTGAATGCAGACGGTTCCATTTAGTTTAACTTAAAATACCCCGAATACCTTTTCGTTGCAGTCGTCAGTGATTACGTGCCGTGAAACATCAACCAAACTGCCCTCCAAAATGACACCAGGACCACTGTAGATCAGAAAAAAAATCAATGCAAACTTTGGTTCAGTTGCACATTCACACACTAAGTATAATGTCGGTGCTCTATTTAGCTAAACATGGTGTAGCTTATCTAATTCAGCGTGTAACGATAAGGAACAAGCGGACGTTTTAAGGAAACCAACTGACCACCTTTATGAAATTAAAGATGAGAGTAAATGCAAATCATCGTCCTTAAATTGGTAGCTAGTCATAGCTAATGTTAAATTACATTACTTTACAAGCTAGTCTACTATGTGAACTGTTTGGTCAACGGTGAACACGGGCAGCATGACAGCTCATGACACTACAAAATAAAACCTAGTTAGAAAATTAAGTAATGCCATTACCTCTGGTAGGTAGATGGCTGCCACTTGCTGTTTATTTTTTCGTTGTTAACAGGTTTATTTTGCAGCGCTGTGTTTTGATAAATTCGACTCATTGTAGCTCGTTTGATTCCCTGCTTTGCTTCCCGCAACAAACTTTCCGTTTATTTCCTGTTCCTCTACGACCGTCAACTGGGAAGTGAACACGCCTAAAAGAAATGTTTTCTGGTGTATGTTTTTGGTGCATGGTCAGGAATTACCACGATTTAAGATATCCCTCTTAAGTTAAGTGAAATAAACTTTTTGTACATCCACTTTATGTTAAGGCTCCAAAAGAAGGTACCAGAAAGAAAGAAATCAAATTGGCCACCCCCTAATTCAGCCATCATGGTACACCCTAACACGGACCAATTCACTGAATGTTTTTTTCGGTAGTGCGTCTGATCTCAAAGGAGGATAATGAGCTGACTCCATCCACAAACTGGCAACTACATACAGTTTAGGAAGAGTTTGAACCACTATATCACACAGCTACATAAAATGGCACCGAACGCTATTTATCTAAAAAAATTAGGCACAGCACTTCCGTTCTTGTTCATTTCTGTGGTCTTGTGGTAAGATATTTAAACTCCAACTGAATTCGTTGCAATTGTCCCAAAGGATATGGAAAGGGATGTTTCCCGCAATCTGTTTCAAATATGCACGTACCTATTTTTTATTTATTTTTTTGCCAACAGAGATGGTTTAGTTCACTTCAATTGTTCCCTTAAAAGCTCATGGATTTATTAGAAATAACTGGCTACTGGTTTATTTGCAAAGCCATTCCAAATATTTGGGTGGACTTATCTCACAACAGTATCAACCAGGTCAGGCTCATAGTAGCTTAAGCCTGACGCCTGGTGCTAGTGGTATAATGTCCTCATGTTATAATATTTTTCATTTGTTTTACAGAGTTGCATGTATTCTGCACTAGATTTTTAAGAATAAAACATTTTTAAAAATATTTATGTTGTGACGAACAGTACAACTGAAAACATAACATTTGTACAGAATGTTGACATAAACAAAACATACATCAACATTCATTTTTAATTCCATATCCAAGACTTTGATATTGAGCTTGTACTGCTTGGGCTTTGATCAGCAGTTCATTGTGGCTTGGCTTCTTTTGACGGCCCTGGTGTCCATTTTATAATTATCTACTTCAATACTGAAACAGCCCACCGCTTTCAACAAAAAAAAAAAACAGCATACCAGACACTCATGCCCAGATTACATTGGAACTGAACACAGGTGACAGGATCTGTCCTCCCACTCTCGCCCCCCCACCCCACCACACCACACCCCAACATTGATAGACTAATTTGAAACCCGGGATTGTTTGGAATTCCCGCTTTCCTCCTCCTCGGCCGTCTCTCCCGTACGCTTGCGCCGGGGGTTTCTCTGGGGCTTGTGGGTAGTGGCGTCCTCCCTGGCAGCATTTTGGAAATCGGAACCCTGACACAGAAAAGCAGAGTGACAGTGGCAGGATGTAAATGGAACACCAAAGCAGGATCATTCTACAGTAAAGCATAAAGCATACTGTGAAGTCATATGTAAACCACTGCATGGCTGTCATTGGCATTGTAGTTGCTCCAATGAGCTTTGGTATGCACTTATTGTACGTTGCTTTGAATAAAAGTATCTGCCAAATGAATGTAATGTAATGGGCCTCCTAGCAAATCTGCAGAACTGGGTTCCAATTGGTCGTTTCCGGCCAGGAGCAGGGTGGGTTCAAGCTGGCCACGGTTCCCCCGGTTACCGCTGCATTAGTCTTCCCTTCATTGCACCGGGTGCCCATAGGGTACCAGTTGCTCTAAGTGAGAGATGCACCTCTCCTCTGATTGGTACTCGCTCTCTCCTATAGTGCCCGTAGGCCTGTTTGGTGTGAAAAGGGTGAAACGCTAAAAGGCATTACAGCTGTAGTGCTCTGTGGTCACGGGGCACAGGTCATATAGCACAGACTGAAGGGGGACAGTACAATGGAGGGGGGGGGGGGGGGGAGGGGGTATTCTAAATTGCAGGGGAAGGCTTTTTAAAAATAAAACATTTTAAAATGAGCATCGATTTCACCTTTTTTCCTTTGTCCGAGGCGACTATACTTTCACTCTCCACTTCAGACAGGTTTTTCTCTAAACTGGAGTCTGCCAGAAAAAAAAAAAAAGGTTTGACTTCAGTGATGTATCCCAGGGTCATTCTGTTACATTTCCCGCAAAGGTGTAAACCTTTAGACGCAGACTGAAAATCAAAGCATAAAAACGCACTAAAAGCACCGGGGTCCGATTCGACGGTGGAAAACAAAATCACAGAACCGAGCTCAGAGCACAGTGCGATTTGCCGGACCCGGGAATGTCTCCCGCCCTCTAGCCCCGTTGAGCTCTTACGCAAAGCGAGCAGCTGCTGCTCTTGTGGAAGTCGGTCGGTCTCGCTGTGTGCGGAGCAGCGGCTGAGCTGAAGGCTCAGCCACACATTTCGTCTCTGTGCCCAGCCACCCGGCGCCTCCACCTCGTACAGCCGGTCCCTGTCCCGCTCCTGGGCCTGCAGGTACTTCCTGCAAACTGCACGGAGACAGGCACCATTTTAAACCCTCTAAGCATAGGTTCTTTGAAATGGTTTTTTTTTATAAATTCTGATCGGCGTTCTAGAACTCTATTGCTTTCAATTACCAGTAGCAATTGTTACATCAGCAACATTCTAATCTCATAATTGTGATCTTAACCCTTAATGCATCTTAAACCTTAATGGGTTATCCAGCACCTGAGGAAGTTCCTTTACAATAAAATGCTGAAGGACCTGGTCTGAGGAATGATTATTGAGCTGTAACACATTAGCATCATGTACATAACTGTTTTTTTTTTGTTGTTTTTTTACCATTGTTCATAATTCATAGTTTTATATTAAAAACATGGTACAAAATTATGGGATTTTTGAGAGTGCTGCATTTTACCCTTTGAATTACAGCAGGTAGGGGAAGTCTACTAATACAACTAAACTTATTTTTTAGTTCTCTATCTGAATGACTTTGAGACTGACCTAATCCATCTGTATTACAACTTGCATACTGTATGCAGCATACACTGTATATACAATTACTTTTTTTAGAACATCATAAACTTTTTGATATATGATTTATGATGCAGCTCTACTTTCATTTTCTCTAAATCAGCCAAACTGCATTTACAACAATTCAGTTCAGCAATGGAGGTTCACAGGACCCAATCAAATCTTGTTATAATATTAAAGTAATCATATTGCACAATATGATTATGCACTATTCATATTCAAGTTAAGGCCAAAAAGGCTTCTGGCTTTTCATATGCTCACAAGGAACACGTGACTTAAGTTATTCTCCATTTTTTATCTTCAAACATTCCTTGTCTCTTAATATTTCACCAAGACAGCTTCAGTCTTGTACAAACACCGTTCCAACCCTCATTCTTGGCCGTTGCAACAGATAAGGCACTCATCGCTGTTTTTATGACTGAAGCATCAATCACAGACAAGTCAGTCTTTGACCCGACACGTGAAAATTCATCTGCACACCACCGCAATCACCTCACTATGGACATTTTCTAATAACTACAGTAAAAGGTATGGGAAACGTGTCAGAAAACGTTGGTTATAAACACCTGAAATTAAAACACAGACAGGAAGTAAGCCCGGGGTCAGGCAGTCAAGTTATGACCGGTGCAGCTGAAAGTGAACTCTAGGGTTCGAGGTGATTCACCTTGGTACATGCCGCTCGACACCGGGCGGCTGATTCCTATGAATTCCTCCTCGGCGTATGACACGCAGAAGTCCTCCAGCATCCGCAAGGCCAGTCCTCTCCTTCTGAACTCCGTCCGCACGAACGCGGTGTCCAGCACGGGGAGCAGGTAGCACAGACCACTGCAGCCGTCACACAGGGCACCTGAGCACACACCATGTCATTACAACAATAATAATAATAATAATAATAATAATAATAATAGATTGCATTTATTATGGTACCTTTCATGATCTCAACCTGCTTTAAAATGAAGGAGGTTCACCTCAGCCACCACCTGGGTGATGCAAGGCAGCCATCTTGCGTCAGAGAGCTGCCCATGCATCAACTGAGGTGACGGTGCTTACTGAGCCAGTTACACTGGAAGATGCTTAAGAGCATTGAGAGATTGAGAGAGATGAGTTGGGCATTTAGCCATTTAGCTAAGGGTACGCCTTAATCGATGCATGCGCTTGTTTTTCTATGCAACAGAACAGGGCCAAACTGGTCACGGACAACTAATGCATTCCGTGTGTAGTTGTTTTTTTTTTTTCCAACCTCTGTTCCTAATTTCTAAACTTCATTAGTCCATTAATTTAATCAGCTTGGCTTGGTTTTTCATTCAGTGCACATTGCAACTAAAGACCGTGCAGTAATCTCATGCATTTTAATGCAGTGTACTGTGGGTAGAGCATTGTATATGGTCCACACAATCCACACGTTGCATATATAGCCCTACAGGATTTGATTTCTAGGCCCTTGCTCTAGTACAAAATCTCCATCCTAAGCACCCTGTGATACATACTCGCACAACGAAAGTAGAAATGTATGTACATATGCACACAGAAAACAAGAGAATGGTCCACATCCAACTCTGTGTATATGATTTCTAATCACCCTTTATTGACTTATCTAAAGCATTTGATACTGTTGATCACGCTATCTTTATCAATAAGCTTTTTAACGTTGGGCTGAGCACCAAAGCAGACTGATGGCTTGAAATCGTTCTCCAAGTTTGTTTCCCGGGGTGTACCACAAAGGTCTATTCTGAGTCCAGTACCGTTTATCATTTACATTAATGACCTTGATTCAGATGTGAAGAAGTCCTTTAACTCTATTCAGGCTACTCTCAATGAGTTGAGCCTGGTCTTAAATTCTGATAAAACGATGATGTATTTATCTAGATCATGCCCCCAGATTGTTACTGCTTATATATGAACAGTAGATAGGAAAATGATTTATTAAGTGTCTTCCTACAAATATCCGGGAATATGGCTGCATGAAAAGCTTAGTTTTAAAATCCGCATAATCTTTTCTGTACAGTGTTCTATGCGTAAACTGACAGCTTCTTGCTTCTCTTGGCCAGGGCCACCCTTGACAAAGAGATGCAAATCTCAACGGGACTCACTTGGTAAAACAAAGGATGATAAGAAAAAAAATAATGTCTGTATATGTTCTGCTGAGTGTCTACATGAATCACTCATTAGTGACTGGACCAAATATTTGGAAAGATGTGTGTTTTTCCCAAAATTCAGTTGTGACCATTTAATATAAAGTTACAAATACTTGGCACGCAGGGACAATTTTCCATGAAAAAAAAAAACACATTATCTCTGATCAGACCCAGCCGCTGGTAAAAACACTATACAGTCCTTTTAGGGCCACACCCACCCCTGCACCACACAATTAAAAGTTTTTCTTTTATGTTGGAGTACTCTGGAGTCACAACAATATTCGTGTTAAGAGCCACCAAAACTCTAGGGCCGAGAATCTTTACTGGAGCACCGCAATTCAATAATAACATTGCCAAAAAGTTAGAGTCACATTGCAGTGCTTTTTTACAGGCAGTAACTTCTGTTAGCTTTGCTACAAGCAGCATATCCAGCTCTGGGGACATTGGCGTTTTGTGCTCCTCCATTGATTTTTTTTCTGAAAGTAGGCGTGGCCCAGGACAGTTAGGAATAGTATGGAATGTTCTGCAGACCACCTCTTACCTTTCTGTTTCACGGTGTAGAAGCCAGCAGCCTCCCCGTCCTGCCAAAGAATTTTGGCCACCTCCTTTTCGGGGTGAGGAGCAAAACAAGTGTCTGCATCGGGGGGCCTCTCCAACACCCCAAAAATCACCTGACTGAGGAGGAACAGCACCACCCTCTCCCCCACAGACTGCACCTGCGGGCGCACACAGCTGTATCAGCCTGGACACACCCGAGAGTCCACAGCTATCATAAAACTTTGGTCGTTAACTGTGACTAAGAAAGGTTTAGACAGTTACATTTCTTGTTGATAATTGAATTTAACACCAAGTAATTATCAATTACATTTTTTTTTTCAATCCCACCCAATTTGGAATGTAAAATTCATGATCTATGTACAAGCCTGCTCATACATGGCCCCTGCTGTCGGCCCGCAACAGTGCACGAGAGGAACTTCTGGCTCTCCTCTGAAGCACACAGTCTCTGCCAGCCGCTTCTTTTCACGCCGCAGTCACGAGCCGCTCATGTGCAGAGCAGGGGTGGAGAAGACCCAATCATACGCATGTGCGAAGAGCAAGCCACGGACACCCAGATGGCCAACAAGGTGCTCAAGCAATGAACACTGCTACTCCTGCCGACTGAATCCCACCCTTTATCACCTGGGCAACGCTACACTGACTGTGTGCCGCTCCTGCGGGGCCGTCAGCCACAGTCTGCACAGGCACGTGACCGTAGGCACAGTCAAATCCGAGACCGCAGTGCTCACTCATCATGTGTCACAAGCAGCACTTTTACCAAGTGAGCTGCCCAGCAGCCCTGTAGCAACTACATTTAATTGTGAGCGAAAATTAGACAAATGTTTAACAAATCCTGACATGTACTACAGGCATAATATACGATTCCATGGCGTGGAGGTAATCCAGGTTCTTTGCTAAAATTTTGCACATGCACAAAACCAGTATTAAACGGTTTTGACTCAAATGAAAAATCTCTAATTTCAGTCCCTGACCATTATTATTATTATTATTAGTAGTAGTAGTAGTAGTAGTAATATTATTTCCTGAAGGAAGGCCTGTTAAATTATTGATTCACACGGGATGTCTAGTGTAAGCGAGCTTACCCTAACAAGCCCAGATCTGGAAGTGTTGGAGGTCTTTAAGACATTGCTCACTGTCCACCATGTTCCATTCAGATAGACTGCAATCGCTGTAAGAATGACAGATTTTGACAAATTTAATTAAGGACAAAACGACAAAAACAACAGAATAATAAAATAAACCTGTGTAAAAGAGTTTAGGCAAACGTATCATCCACTGACCATGAGTCCCATGTGTGGGTTCACAGAGAGCCAAGATGGTGTGCATTGGGTCTCCATTGCCAAACAATGAGAGGTGCTTTATATTGTTGTGGGAGACTTCAACCTGTGAGGCACGTTTTTATGGCATGTGAAAGTGGTAGAATATACTAAAGTAAAAGGAATTCCGAATATACGGCCAACTGTATATCTGCAACGTTGTGTCACCTTCGCATGAAATTAAATATTGGATGAGTTTCAGGTTACAAAATGACTTGATAAATACTGACCTTTGCACCAGAAGGAAGAATAAACCAGTCGTTCTCGGAAGGGCTGTTCGTTTCCAGGCACGTCATAAAGTTTTCCGCACTCTTCTTCAACGTATTGTAATTCAGGAAAACTGTGTCAACGGGATAGCCTAAATTGACGTATTTTAATGATATTAGTTTTCTTACGTACGTATACGCACAAACCTTTTTACATTTGCCAATTATAATTATTAGCTTGTTGTTATATTGTGTGCTGTGTAGTAACAATATAACCGATAGGTGGTGGTAACAGAACTATAGTCAGAGAACTATATAGGCTAGTCTGAACTTCAAAATACGTTTCCTACTTGTTCTATATGACATTGTTTAGAACACATTAAATGTCAGCAGTTCTCTGGTAAGCATTTAAAATACCAGACTAGTTAGTAAAGGCTTCAGGAATATATTGCAAATATAATTATTTAACGTCATCTCATATACGTTACATGAAAACAATTAGTTTGGAACGTAGCATATATAATCATCTAGCAAGCAAGCCAGTTGTGAAGTGTTCAACGATTATTTTAAAGTAAGCTTCAATGCTAATATTAACATAAACCTATTACGTTGAAGACCGGTCGCTAAATTTCAAATACTTTACGTACTTATACTTGAGTTAAGGTGTAGCCTATTTTATTTGTCAGACATTAATTTTCTTACCTGCAAGTTGGACGCCCTTTGAAAGGGTTTCCATTTTGTATTTACATATATCTATCTGCACTCTTTTACAACAGCGCGACCTAGTGCCGTAAAACAAAACAAAAAGTCACCGCACTGCAAAGATTATTGTCTGTTCGTTTTGGGTTTTAGGTCTCTGTACAGTTCCCAAAAATTCTAATTAGGGTGTACTTTGAATACCCACTCGGAAAGCATTGTCTTTTAGGCGTTCGCAGGAATTTAGACATTTAAACAGCTTGTTATTTTCAGTCGAGGTAATATAGGCTGCCTGTTAGATCGTTTCTCAATTCTGGCCCTACACTCTAAGAAAAAGGGTTCATTTGCTTGTCTTCATAGGGTAACCCTTTTGAGTTCTTTATAGAACCCTATATTATATGTCCCAAAGGTGTGAAAATTAAATTAAGATTAAATAATTTCGCCCAGAAAAGATATGGTTCCTCTATGGACATGGAGAAGAGCCTTTTGGAACCCTTCTGAGAGTGTAGACTCTGCAATGACGCCGACAGCATGCTGATTTGATTTTTTTTTGTACTTACAATTAAGCTAAATAGCCTACATACGGCTTGCTTGAGCTTGTAATTGAATCCTGACTCAATTATTCTACACACATTTCAATTAGATGTCCCCTGTTGACAACAGTAGGCTATATTAGCGCAATTACTGAAAATATTAGCCTGCGGAAGATGGAAAATTTGTGCTCTCACACATTTTCACACTGGAATTGCAGACTAATTCCGTGGACAGCGTACTGGTGGCAGATAATTAATCCTGAATAATTATGTTACAGAATTATTGTAACAAAATTACTGTTCAAGAAAAGGCTTGCACTACCAGGAAAAATGCAACAAAGGACCTCGCAGAAGTTTTATCTAACACACTTGTATTATGTGGACTTAAAACGGTTTGCTGTGTGGGGTTATGTTTATTATGAACCCTTATTGAGGAAGATTTATTATCGGTTCAAATACCATGCATCTATACAGCTGGTTGTGTACTGAAGAAGATCAGGTTAAGTGCCAAGTTCAAACACACAAATGCAACCACCATGCGTGTCTTGCAACACCCTTGTCTTAAAGCTGGCTCCACACACCTTCACCCAAAAAGCCATGCCTTTGACTGGAAAAGTCCATCAAGAGAACTATGTTATGATAGCAGTCAACTCAGAGTAAAGGTCAGGGGTCAACTGCAGTGTGCTTAACTTGAGTTTAATCCTCAGGTTTACACCCCTTGACCACATAACTGCATTACAACTGGAACAGCTAATCCTTATTTCACATCAGATTTGAATAGCTGACTGACAGGTCATCATTACAGTTAAATTGTGATAATTCTATTTAATTAAATGATGGTTAACATGTGAAACTCCTCAGTTGGACACTGTTAAAAAAAACATGTTGTGATGGACAAAACTGCCACAAGGTGGCGACATGGCATTGTGAAATATCATACAGTGACAGTCACCCAACACAGTATTGAGTGTCATTTGCCAGGCTCCAAACCTTACCCTATGACAAGCCTGACCAGGTACTAATAAACAGTTACTTCTGACAAGTCATGATCTTAGCTCACTTAGAATCAATATGAGGGGGTGATTCAAAACAAGTCAATGACCAAATTATTACAGTGACTAAAACCTGGAATTGCTGGAAACCAATATCACAAACTGCACCTTCTTTTTTACAAATGCTATGGAGACTTACCTGATATGTCAACAAACACCTGTTGAGTCACTATATTTATTCATGGTCAGTTTGAAGAAAACATATTTGTCTGTTAGACCTGTTCATTGTAAAATACTGTTTTACAATAAGGTTGATGTCTCACAAATTGTATACTTTTGGTGATTCATTTGTTCTTAAGGGGAAACAAGCCTGCCTGTATAGTGTGTGCTCATCAATGCAGGTGACAGTCTACATTGAATGCACATTTCAGACCAGTTTTACAAGCCTAGGGAAAGATGATTATACGCAAATCAAACCAGGAGCCTGGCTGGGTGAGAACAACAGGAACATTTCAGTTGAGCCCGCACACTAAAACTCACCTTTATTAAATAACATTTTGACCTTGTGTGGATCTTCATCTGGTCACTTGACCTGAAGTCACACAAACTGTATATATTTGGTGATTAATATATTCGTGTGTATATTGAGTTCCAGTGTCTGGGCTCTGCTGAATTGTTCCAGTTGTACAGGCATATCATTGTTTTTCAATAATATTTTAAATTAGAATAATAATAATGATCAGCTAAATGAGCAGTGGAAAACAACTCTTGTGTTGAGTGAGTAATTTTAATATTTGGTTTCTACTGGATTCATAAACGTTTAGCACTGTGAACTTTGCTGTGTAGCAATATCAATAGTAAAAAATTATAATTATGGCTTCTATTTTGGAACATGATTTGTTAAAGAGATTACGGAGGAGGAGGAGTGAAGTTTATGCCGCTGTTGCTTTAATGCTGTTGCTGGGCGGTCGCGTCTCGGTAATTGATGGAGACAGGTCCTGCTCTGGTTGTCCCATTACATTCAGGGCCACCGTGCGTTGCTTTTCCTTGTATTTATAGGGCAGCAGACCCCCGGGCCCTTGGCCTGCTGGGAAGCTAGCAAAGTTGCCCTGCCGCCGCCTGACATCGCTGTCGGAATACTGCGTTTCCCACCGACGCAGCACGCAACAACGTTTTTAATTATCGCTGTTTGCTCACGCAGCGCCGCTCCCCTGCGCCGCAGGGAATTGAGCCAGTGCATTCCCGAGTGGAGATCACGCGCGCGGATAAGAGGAAGGCACGCTAACAGAATGACTTCTTATGCTCCGTTTTTGTTCTAAAGTATTCCGTTCGTTTTTAAGACCACAGTGTTCTTGAACTATTATTTCTATATCGTAGGCTATGTGCTCTTTTGTGTTAAGCACAAGGTGATTCTTTGTCTTTTTCATGTTTGCTATATGGCTCAACTTTCTCTATCCCTTTCAATCTAATAAACTTTGTTTAGATAAAGTCCACATACCAGAATTGTGCCCTGCTGAAATGTTTGTTAGGACTGAAATCCAGCCTGGTCTTCTGTGATTTCCTCCCCTTGTTTTAATCCCATTATGCTTTCTAATCCTTTGCAGAGCAAACCACAAACTTCCCACTGGGAAATAACAGGCATTTCTGAAATTCTTGGTGCGGGGTAAAACCTCAGTTTCCATTGTGAAATCTGTTTTCACCATGCTGTGGGCGCACTATAAGAGATCAACTGGCACTCAGCTGTTAGGTTCTGAAGATATTTTGGCATCCGTGCCGGTGCTGTTGTTCAGGGGACGAAGATGTGGAGGAAGTTTGGCCGGTTCGGCACCTGTGCTTCTGACGTCTTAAATTATATGCAGGAGCTATACCCTATGCCCACTTTTGACCAGCTGATAAACATATACAGCGTCCTCATTCTCAGCTGTTGTTTTGATGACATCATCAAGAGAGAGCTTGAAGTATTTGTGAGTCGTTTCCTATGTCCTTTGTCATTTTCTCAGAATTGACAAACTTGGTGTTTGGGTGTGATGGGAGATTGGGGTTTCAGGAACCTGATGGGTGGGGCTACACTGATGCATGCATCTGAACCAATCAAAATGCTGGGATCTCCATGGAAAAATACTGTGATTGGATCAATGAGAAAGGCATGAAAGTTCCACACTTTTTGGTGGCTCATTAAGTTTGTTAAGCATTCTGTGGACCCTGTACTCCACAACGAAATAAAACAATTATGAATCAAAATCAGTTTGTGGAACTGGTCTTTTTTATTTGGTCTCTTTTCAAAGGTCTATCAAACCCCCACTCTGCATTCACACCTTATATATGCTAAAATGCCACAAAATGTATAGATTTTTTATTACTGTATTACATATGTAACACTTTCATTAGCTGGGCATAAGAATGGCATAACATGTTCACTGTGTATTAAATTCTTTGTAGCCAATATGAATATAGTAAAAAAAAAAATAGCGGGTAAAGTTCATATGTCATTTCATATTTCAACCCTTTAGCAGCCATTCTTATATTCAAATTGTTGAGATTTATAGTTACTTTAAAATGAAAGATTTTTCACACACACACACACACACACACATTATCCCGTTAATCTGTGTTCTGGAAAAACTCAGCCTAAGAGTAAAAAGAAATATTGACCAGGAAAATCACCCTGAGCTCAGGTCAGATGCTGTAATCGTGTGTTATTTGGAATTCTGTAATCTGTATTGTACAGTAATAGCAAAATTATAAATATCTACATTCTCCGCAGTCTAGGACGATCCAGAAGTGATCATTTGATCTTGGACCCTTTTTACCTATTGATTGGTGGACTTTGCCAGGGTACAGGTCAAAAGTAAGAAAAAAACCTACTTCAGTACAACACCCCACCCCTTACACCTACACCCCTACACCCCCCTCCCTCCCACCCCCAGTGAAAACTAAGATGATTGAGCAGCCCAGGCTGAGATGATTTAATGCACAATACTTCCTGTCTATCCTGAACCGGATGCCTTCAATACAACAGAATGACCTAACCTCCCAATCAGATCAGATTAATTTTTTTACCTGCATGAAAAGAACACTTTGAACCTACTTAATCACAAATAACAAGACTGCTAGTGACTCATTTATTTATGGGGCATATATTGGGTTCTTGGTTCAGTCGTGGAGCAGGCCCAACAGAGCCAGCCGCGGGCATGAACACTCTGTGCAGTTATTTAGGGCCTCACAATTCATTGGGCCACATTATAAAAAAAGTTGTTTTTTTTAAAATACTTTGGGGCCACAATAATGTTATTGCTTAGGGCCACTGAAACCCTAGGGTCAGCTCCGAGGGCTGACTCCCATATTGGGCCTGATCACCTGTGGTCATCGTTTTGTTTTTTTGCAGCAAGTCAACCATCCATTCAGCGGTTCCTTCGTTGTGGCTCCCTGTCCCTCTCCCGCGTAACCGCGAAGCCGAGCTTTGGTTCCGTCTCCTAGCCCATCGGAGTGCTGGTAGGGTGAGGCTGGAGTGAGGTGTAAATTGAAAGCTGTGGTGCCTTTTCATCAATCCGTCTTTTTCGGCAACACGCTGTGAAAATGGAGAATGTAGTGTTTGCGCGAGCGTGCTGCAGCTGTTTATCAGCGAGAGCACGGCGAGCGTGACTCAGTGAAGAGGGAGAGAGAGAGAGAGAGAGAGAGAGAGAGAGGGAGAGGGGGAGAGGGAGCAAGAGAGAGAGAGGGAGAGAGCAAGAGAGAGATAGGGAGAGTCCAAGAAAGAAAGAGTGAGAGAGGGAGAGAAAGAAAGAGAGAGGGAGAGAGAGGTGAGAAAGAGGGGGAGAGAGAGGGAAAGGGGGAGAGAGGAAGAAAGCAAGGGAGAGCGAGTGAGAGGGAGAAAGAGAGGAAGATAGCAAGGGAGAGCGAGTGATAGGGAGAGAGAGAGAGAGAGAGGGAGAGAGAGCAAGAAAGAGAAAGAGAGGGAGAGAGAGCTAGAACGAAAGAGAGTGGGAGGTAGAAAGAGAACAAAACAAAAATGATTGTGATGGTTGTCATCCTTGAGTTCTATAATGACTGCATGACTCTTCTACACACAGCTACCTGCCCCAAGTCTGACTTGGTACGACTTGCAAGACATGTCCACTGTGGCAATAACTTAGCTGGACTGATTCATACCGCATCCTGTGCCAAAGTAATAGTCTGTTGTTTCAGACGTTATCAGATGTATCAGGTTTTATGTTGGTTGGAGGAAAAACAATCCTTTTGAACTTGAAGACCTCTTTGGGAGGACCTTATATCAGGTTTATGTTGTTTTACTTTTCTGTGCAGATTTTTTTCTTTGCCAGGATGACTGCTGCGTTTGAAGTTAACCAAAAATGACAACGCATGCAGGTAGTGGTGCAAAGGTATTATTATAAAAGGGAAGAAAATGAGGTGTGTATCAGAGAGAAGTCGCCTTTGCCTGTTCAAACACATTACTTTGTTGACAGGTAGCCAGCTGTGTAGATGGATTCGTGGATTAGTGTCTCATACAGCTATTGTCAGCAACCCCTATAAATCCTCTGAACTGAATAGCACTGAGCCCACAAAAAGTTTCCAATTTTCCATGTTTAATACATGGCAGTGTGCGCATGTGCAACCAAATCCTGTTCTTTAAGTTTTTTTTTTTTGATAAAAAGATGAGAATAGTCTTCCTTTTTGACATCTGGGATTTGAGGAGAGTGACGTCATTTTCTTTATGATTTCACTCTCGTGTGTTGCATCCAAGCAGTAAATGTTAATCCAACACCTTGTTAGTAAAGCCCTAATCGAGAAGCATATGCTTGTATTGTCTAATATTTAATGCAGGACTCATACCTTCCTACCTCTGTGGTGTGAACAGGGAGCTTCTCCTAGGATTGTCACCTGTGTGCTGTTTAAGTGTCTTGTTACTACCATTGATGTCATGGGTGCTGACTGTCACAGTGTAAGTACAGTGTGACAGCTCAGATCAACAGACGAGGATGACTGTGTTCAGTCAACATTTGTGGGGGGGGGGTGGAGAGGGGGTGTGTGGTTGATCTCTGGCTAAAGCTAAATTATGTTGTACCAGATTGAAATTAAATTTAAAAATATCAGCTGAACTTCTGCTGGTCAGTTTTTTTATTGTTTTGTTTTGTTTTTGTCTCAAGAGGGTACATTTTTGTTCTTGTTGAAGAATGTGAATCAAGAACAACGATAACCATCGCAATCTCTATCTATCTATCTATCTACATTACCAAAAGTATGTGGACACTCCTTCTAAATAGAAGTTTGGCTACTTCAGCCACACCTATTGCCAAGAGGTGCCTAAAATCAAGCATACAGACATGAATCCTCTGTAGATAAACATTGGCAGTAGAATGGGTCATACTGAAGAGCTCAGCAACTTTCAATGTGGCACTGTCATAGGATGCCACCTTTCCAAGAAGTAAGTTTGTCAAATTTTTTGCCCTGCTAGAGCTGCCCCAGTCAACTGTAAATGCTGTTATTGTGAAGTGGAAACGTATAAGAGCAACAACAGCTCAGCAGTGAAGCGGTAGGCTGCACAAGCTCCCAGAACGGGACCGTCAAGTGCTGAAGCACGTAGTGTGCAAAAATCATCTGTCCTTGGTCACAACACTCACTTCTAAGTTCCAGACTGCCTCTGTAAACAACGTCAGCATAATAACTCTTCATCAGGAGCTTCATGAAATGGGTTTCCATGGCTGAGCAGCCACACACAAGCCTAAGATCAGCATACACAATACCAATTGTCACCTGGAGTGGTACAAAGCACACCGCCATTGGACATCTGGAGCAACGGAAACGCTTTCTCTGGAGTGATGAATCGCGCCTCACAGTCTGGCGGTTTGATGGACAAATCTGGTTTCAGGGAATGCCAGGACAACGCCCAAATGAACTGTGCCAACTGTATTGTATGGTGGAGGAGGAATAATGGTCTGGAGCTGTTTTTCATGGTTTGGGCTTGGCCCCTTAGTTCCGGTGGAGGGAAATCTTAAAGGTATAGTATTAAATGACATTCTAGAAAATTGTGTGCTTCTAACTTCGTGGCAACAGTTTGGGGAAGACCCTTTCCTATTTTCAGCATAACAATGCCCCTGTGCACAAAGAGAGGTCCATAAAAAAAGGTTTGCCAGGTTTGGTTTAGAAGAACATCACTGGCCTCCACAGAGCCCTGACCTCAACCCCATCAAACACGTTTGGGATGAATTGGAACCCTAACTTAGAGCCAGGCCTTATCGCCCAACATCAGTGCCCAACCTCACTCATGCTCTTGTGACTGAACGGAAGCGAATCCCCCACAGCCATGTTCCAAAATCTAGCGGAAAGCCTTCCCAGAAGATTGGAGGCTGTTACAACAGCCACAGAGAGGCCAACTCCACATCAACGACCATGTTTTTGGAATTAGATGTTCAATAAGAACATATGGGTGCGATGTTCGGGTGTCCACATACTTTTGTCCGTGCAGTGCATCTATCTCCTATCTGTCTCTCTTCCCAAATTCTTTTCCTCGTGCTTCAACAGAGTGAAAAACAAACTGGCGCTCATTAGCATGTGCGGTCCGCTGGTGGTAAACACGCTTATTTCTACGTGATTGCAGCCGAAGAATGAGGCCAGGGAGAGGCAGGCCAAGGTAGGTGGGCCCGCCATCTCCCTTTGTGGGAAACTGTTTATGAGGGTTTAACAAATGAGAGCAGCGTTCGGCAGGGGGGCCGGCGGGTCATGTTGGCACAGTGTGTTTTTTTTTGGGATGGCGCTTGGAGGCGGGGGGACGGGGGGGTCTCTATACTCCTGGCTCTGGGTGGTCACCGATGTACAGTTCATTGTTTTTGTGCCGGTCCTTTGTTGCAGAAGCTCAACTCCCTGTGCGATGAGGTAATCAGTGGCAGTTAGAAAAAATGTAAATCTCGCCGGGCAATCGATTTCTCCCATTCTTCCTTTAATTGGAAAGCCCCAGCAGTTTCAGTTGTGAAGAAAAGTGTCAGGGCTGTTTTCTCCCCCCTTTCCCCCCCAGACCACCGGCATTCAGGCTAACCTCCAGGTCGGTTGTTGGATGTCCTTCAACACTTCAATCAATAAGCTACATGTGAGTAAGCAATTGCACAGGGTTTATGGTACAATCATCATCAAATAAGTTTATGTACTCAACTCAACGAATTCATAATAATAATTTAAAAAATCAGAATTACTGGTTTTTCTTTTTTTTTTTGAAGCCTGTGCTTTCAACACACACACATATGGAGAGAGAGGGAATGAGAGAGGGGGGGGGGGAATGAGAGATAGCAGAGTTAAGGAATAAATGCCCATATGATGACAAAAGCAGGTTTCACCCTCAGATTCCCTGGAAAGTCAGGCATTTGCTGGCAGGTGCTATGAGAGGAAATGCAGGTGTGCTGACTCATGACCTTTCCCATGAAGACCGTTCGGTTCTCTGCGGCAGATGCGGATCCATGTTTGTCAGATGACTTCCACAAAGCTACCTTTCCTAAAAAGCTACCTTATACTTCCTCAGAACAAAACAGGTTTTTGTAGCCTTCACACAAAACTCTTGACAGAACGCATTTGTTCATTAACTTTTTTTTCCCATGGACTGAGTGGATAAATCACAAGGATTCTTTTGATCTTGCCATTCATGTCAGTGACACAGTTTTGAGCTATTACTCTCAGTAGACAGAGTAGAAATCTGTTATCTCTTTCTTTAAAGGTTTGGAGAGTATTTACACAGTCATTGTTGTGGTAATGACTATGGCTGTTATCATGATGATGATGATTCTAATTATCCATCCATCCATTATCTAACCCACTTATTCCTGGTCAGGGTCCCAGCATGCATTGGGTGAGAGGCACGAATACACCCTGGACAGGACGCCAGTTCCATCATAGGGCAGTCATATCACTCATACACTCACACCAGACCTGCATCAAATACATATTTGTTTTGGATTCTAATATCTTTCTACCCTTCTGGTCATATTGGCAGGCTCAATTACACCAGGAAAGATCAACAGAGCACAGAAAAGTATTTGAATCCAAAACAAATACTTATTTGAACCAGGTCTGACTCACACACTCATACCCAGGGGCAATGTGGACTCTCCAATTAGCCCATCCTGCATGTCTTTTGACTGTGGGAGGCAACAGCGCTGCCAACTGCACCACTGTCTTACCCTTATTATTATTATTATTATTATTAGTATTATTATTATTATTATTATTGCATGTATTAATGTTCAGATTACCTTGAAAGGTAATGCTGATAATCTTACACTGGATGGCGCCAAAAACAAGAATGTATGTTCTCCTCGCATTAGCACACAGTCAAGGAAGGATGGATCACTTACGTCAGGTGTATGGTAGTTAATTTATTTCCAGTTGTAACTGAAGAGCTATATTATTACACAAAGAAGATAGTGTTTTAATTATACAGCTAGGTAGGAAGAGTCATAATTTACTCAAAATCAGCATTAAAAGTAATTGACAGGAGACACAAGAACAGACAGTTACCATGGAGATTAAATGAACTGCAAATATTGTCAAAGTGCAAATATTGTCTTTGCTTTTTATAAAGCCCATAATCTGTTTGGCGCCTTGCTGATTCTTTCAATGTGCTTGAATTATTGCCATAAAGAAATAAGAAAGGTCAGTAAGTGTCCAGCATTCCAGGTTTATAATGTTTCATATATAGCATGTGCGTTAAAAAAAAGAAAAAGTATGTAATCAGCAATTGGTGGTCATTTCAGAACTGGATTGACATTGCAACTGCTTCTTTTCTTTATTTTGCTGTTGGATCAGAATATTCTCTTTCACTAAACACACCAATATAAAATCAGAGTTGTTTTTTATTCATATTCTTTGTGTTCTTTGTTTCAAAGACCAATCATTTTACCTTTAATCTGCATGGTATTTGTGCAGTTGTTTTTGTGTGATAGTGAAAGAATTAGATCACACAACCAGAAGACTACGGGTTATGCGCTTATTGTATGTTGCTTTGGATAAAAGTGTCTGCCAAGTAAATGTAATGTAATGTTAAAACCTCTGTGCTTTACAGAGGTTTTTGAAATAAAAATAACACATTTAAAAAAAAACATACCTCTTCTAGAAGGATGCATTTGATTCTCCATATTTCTGACACTGTCATCATTTTTCAGCTATCATTATGTTTTGGGGTATTTATATATTTACTTTCATGCGTCCTAAATGAAAGATCAATAAACTGTAGAACTAATCTTCAGGGTCAGAGGTTGGATTGCTTTCCTGGCATTTTTGTTAATTAATTTTATTTATTTTTGGCGGAAATGCGCTTTTGTTGTGGTAGTAAAAGCAGCCCGCAGGAATTTAATTCAGTGCTGATCCTCTTAAAACATTTCTCACTATCTGATGGGCAGTAGCCTGCCTCATGCACTAATGGAATGCTTGGTAATGAATTCTCCGATGAATTCTGTTTCCATGGAAACCCCAACCCCTCCTTGAATTTACTATCAGCTGAGCTCTGAATTCAAAACACACTCACCAACAATCTTTAGCAAGTCCTTTATGAAGTCCAAATAAGACATCTTCCAAGGAATATGGACAGTGCCCAATAATCAATCTGAACTAGCATGAAAGATACTATTTTTGCTGAATGGGGAATGGCCTTAAAATGGGGAATGTTCTTTGAATAAAAATATATTGAATACATTTTGTGGGCTGGTTTTTAATGAATGAATTACATACACATGAAAAACTATACCGTTATAAAAAGGAATTACCCATATATTTATATTAGTACTACCTTTATTTAGTACTACTTTTACTTAGTTAAATGAGAGTGCCCAAGTAAAACTTTAACACCAAAGAAATGAACAGATGAATTCCAGCAGTGGAATTTATCTAATTCAATTAGACCTTCCGCTGCAGTAAATTCCTCCACTGAATGGGGTCACATGGAGCAAACTTCATCCTGTACCCACAGATTACTTATTTCCCTTAGTCCTACATAAAACATTATATGAATTATTGGCAAAGAAAAATAGTACCATGCAACAATTAATAAATGGCTCAGTTCATTAAATGCCAAATGTTCCTTTTTTTGAAAGATAAATGATCCCTTTTTATCCCTTTTATCTCAAAACAAATTATACATTTAATTAGTTAAACTGGCTGCAAGTTCTTGACATTTCAAAATGACAACTATTACCTGTGCAAAATCTGTATGGTTGAAACTATTTTTTTACATTAATTTTTGATGGGGTATAGGCTGTTTCTTGATCTTCTGATGTATTTCGACATGTAGTCTATTTTTGGGTTCATGGAAGTGACATGAATCTCGGACAAACTGTGGTTTAAATTGGGCTATGTGATGGAAAAGTCCAACCCTTAACCCTGGTGCGGCAGTGATAACACATTTCTTTCAGGGTGTGTCAATCTATAGTCCTGCTTTCTTGATACCACACCTGGCTACTTCAGCTCAGTGTGGGCTGACGTTCATGCTGGACAGCTGGAGAAGCTAACAACTAACTGATTGTTGGCATACCCATTTTCTTGAGACCAGGTGCGGCTACGGTCCGAAGCTGACCTTTGTGTGTTCACTCATGTTACTGGACAGGTTAAAAAATGAGGTACTTTTTGTTTCACGTGCTACCATAACACACCTGGAAAACAATAAGCAACTGTATAATAACTGCAACATATAACTCACATTAGTGGATGTGGAAAATGCTTATGTCATGTTTGATATGACATAAGCATTTTCCACATCCACTAATGTGAGTTATATGCCTAATTACTGTAATACAGTTTATCTCAGGCAATTCATGTCCGATTTCATGGCGTGGAGGTTGCTATGATGGCCGGAGCATAATATTTTAACTCAATAAAAAATGTTTTAGAGAATGTGCCACACCTTTCCTGGAGTTCAATCATCAATCTTCATCAGCTAGAACGGTCCTCTATGCTGGTAATGCTGGAGTTTGTTGTGTATACACATATACACACACACACACAGTTATATGTATAACTAGTGGTTTGCATCTTGCAATGTAGCCTCTGTAGTTCTGTTCATAAGGTTCATCTGCAAACAACAGTCCCCGAAACATCCACGCCTGCATCCTGAAGAATGTTTCTGGCCTGTCGGACAGGTGTTTGGGGGTATTTTTTCCATATGGTGAAAACTATTTGGTCATTCAACTGTAGAGATCTTCCTTAGCCTCCCAGGCCCTTTGTGATTACTGAGCTCACCAGTGCTCTTTCTGCTCTCTATTTTCCTCGGTTTCATAACAGCTTCCTTGACTTTCATTGGTACAACTCTGGTCCTCATGTTTACAAATGCCTCCAAAGACAGTCAAAAGCCAAGAATCAAGACTAGATTCTGCACTTATACCTGTCTTATACCTGCACTCAGGAAGCATCTGAACACTTCCAACCAATCAGAAACACCTTTGAAGTCATTTGTCCCAGTCATGTTGCCCTGAAATGAGGGAGCTATAAGTATAAAATGTTCTATGTCTACATGGTATATATATATATATATATCACCAATCTTTAATTGACTCATAAATATGTGCCTCAGTTTTAAAAAATCAGAATAAAAAACTGAAGAATGTTTGGATGTTTCTTACAGTACTAAGGTGATTTAACTTGCCTCTGGGCATTTTAATTATGGTTAAGGACGAGCCGGGCTGCAAAGTCAAAGATCTGGAATGAGGAATCTAGGCGTGCTTTGTGCACAGTTCTTTATGAATCCAGATTGTTTTGCTTTTGCAACCTCCCTAATACATTTCCTAATGCGTAATTTCCACACACACACACGCACACACAATGTGATTTTACATCTTCAAGCTAGTATGTTACGTTTACAAGTTATAAAAGAAAGACTGCATTTTATTGGTTTATATTTTGTTTTTCCAAGAAAACACAGAAAATCTGTTTAGGCAAATATATGCTATTTATGGATAACCAGTGCTTTTACAGTCAGGGAACTTATGGAATTCTAACAAGTACTTTAAAGTCGCCTAAAAAAACATGGCATAATAACCTAAATGAATAACAGCTTGTGACATTCAATCTATTTGCCTATTATTGACAGAAATGTTGGCCTGTTAATAATGTTAATTAATAGCCTATTTCATTGGTAGCCTTGAATCAGCACATTCAAATAAGGTAGCCTGTCCTTTGCATTCAAAAAAAGGTTTGTAGCCTATCCATGTTTAGTTATGCATTTTGGATAACGCCTTCACATCAGGAAATCAATATTTTACCATCATACGGTCATGAAATGTAGGCATACTGCAAAATATTGTTCATGTGCTTACATTTTAGAGAATATACTGAGCCTTTCCCGGGAATAGGCCTACCTATGTAGCCTCAATGTTGGTATGTTTGCCTGTAGGCTATATTGTGAACGCTTGCAGCATTCTTTTTAATCTTCATATTTTGTTTGAGTAGGCTACATCGCAGTATATTTCATTTCTATGAGGTTAATACTGGGTGACATGTATAGGCCAGAACAGGAAAGCCACTTCTTGGTACAACCTTGACTTGACCATCTTTGACCATACAAAAAAGTAATATATGGCGAGAAATTCAATATCTGTTTAAATATATTGTGTAATAAATGTATGAAATGCATAAATTAACATGTATTTAAATATATTTAAAAATATATGTATAAAATGCACATGCCGCACAACAATGGTATATATAAATATATGTAAAGGCATCCCATAAAGCGGCCAATTTTGAATATTTAAATATATTTTCACAATATAGAATTGTAAGTAAATTATGTAATGATATGTGTAATATATATATTGAAAACATAAGTACATGTATTAAAATGCATGTAGTGCCCATGTGTTTCCATAGGCCTACATCATTTTCCGTATGTGTTTACCGCTCATCTGGTGAATTCCTCTCGGAACTCTAACACCAATGAATTATTTTGCAGGTAACACGTTGGTGATAAAAGCTCACCTATGATAAGAAATAGCGGGTTTCTATTTTTTATTTTACAACTTCACGAACATTTATTTTGTAGTTAAGTGCAAAGTAGAATAAATTATCTTTGTAAAATCAGTGGTCCCGATGTGTCACACTAAAACTGGGAAGTGGCGAGAGCTGTGCGTGCCGTAATCCACTCCAGTTTTTCGTACATGCTTTGGATAGCGTATGTGTGTCTGTGAGAGGAGCCGAGTGTTGTTTACAGCGTTGATTCCACGGAGGAGAGAGCGACAGCATTGAAGGCTGGATTGTAGTGTGGCCACGGAGTAACGCTTCGGAGACCGAAAAAGGCAAAAACAGATCTGTATTCACCTTGCTGGCTTTAACGAATGTGTTTGATGTTCGTGTAAAATCCATCGGATATCTGTAAGCTCAAAATCGTCATTCCTGCGTGGCAAAACGGACACCGTTTTCAACTGCAACGCAGACCGACTGTGAGCGAGAGAGAAGACAGACAGAGAGAGGGAGGGAGAGGGAAAACAGGGGGTGCAGCTGGTGAAACCATTTTTGTCCCGGCGGATATTTTGGATCGAGGACCGTTGAAGAGGTTCATTGGACGAAGAAGTAGCATTTTCATTCATTTATTAAAACCAGCCTTACTATAGAAACCCCGGACCTGGCTTCTAATTGTCTTCCACGTCCAAAAAATCAAAACTGGTTTTAAGGAAAATTGCGGATGCATGCATTTGGGTCTGTTTTTCGGTCTGCTGCTGAAGAACGGTGGCTAGTTCGCTAGCTATCAAGCTAGCTGAGTGTGCTTCTTCTCTGGTTTCTTAAGAAATGGAGGCTGAAGATGCGGATTGCTATCAGCCGAGTGAAATCTGTGACTCGTGTGTTTTGATAGCCACCCAAACATCATTTTATCGCTGGCAAAAATAACAAAACGTTTTAAAGTTTTTATTTTTTAAAACATACACAAATTTTCCTCCTCAAAGAGGGGAAAACATACTGGGCAGAGCTCACCCAGTGCTCAAGGCTAAACGCAAGTCCGCATTACAGAAAATTTGGCTAGCAGGCACATCTTGACCAGTCGAAGGAGTCGCCAGCTAGCTGTCCGGCTATAGTAGCTAGCTAACAGCCTATCCAGCTAGCTAACGTTAGCCATTTAGGTATTTATGCATTTTTGGGTTTGTTAAATCCACAGGGAAGTTTTTTTCCTGTTTAATACGTTACGGCTTCATTTTGGGGAGAAGACTACTGCATTTATTTGGAGAGGGAATTCATTTAACAGGAATGAGGTCTGGAGGAGCAAAGGATAATTTGACCTTGTTTTGGGGTCTGCTGCTGTCAGTCTCTACGATCTACTTGTGGCCCGCTAATGGAGAAAGTAAGTGTAACATTATCTTGAAACTATTCATCTTAATTTCCATATGATATGTGAACTGTTCTCCCCCCATTTATTCTGATTGCTGGTTCCCCTCCTCCCAAAAATGTTTCCCCAATTTAACGTTAGGAGTAATTTTGCTCTCCATATTGACCAGTCTCCATCTCCCTATCATGTGTGATTTGTTTTAATATCACGATGAATTGACATGTCTCCGGCGTGCTGGCTACGTGTGATGAATGTCTTGTTTTCATTCATATGGTCACTGTAGCTGGCTGGCTAATGTAATGTTACTAGGGCAACTAAATTGGTAACATTAGTCATCTATTGCCCACGAGGCGAGACGAGACAGAATAAATGTTGGATGTTAGGGTGACTGGCTGGGTAGAAAACTAGCAATGTAGCTAGCAAGTTTAAGCACGTGTTTATGATTCATACATAAAGATAATGCCGACCAGGTGCGCACATCATAATTTCGTGGGACATGTTTTGAGACTTTGGATTGGCATTGTAGAAGAACGCGGACTTCGCCAGTATGAAAATATTTTCACCAAAGCAATAATGGCTTATTGGCAAATTACTTAAGTTCACGAATTTAGGCAAACATAAACATGTTAACTTATAAAAGGCCGATACGTTTTCTATGGATATTACGTTAGCTAAGTATACCTAACTTCATTTCTAAGGTACCTTAATTTTCAGAGTTAGGCTGCTTGCCTAGCTTTTAAAATAGATTTAACGTGAGCGTAAGGCAAGGAAGAAAGCAGTTGGACCAGAACAGGTTGCCCACTTGCCAGATGAATTTGTTTATTTATTTATTTCAAGAGTTTAACAAATTTCCCCACCCTGGACACTTATCCTCTTGCCACATCCATTGTGCGCATACTATCAATCGCAGCACAAATGGGTTAATTGCCAAACTTAATTACATTTTAGCTGACCAACAATTTTACGGTCAGTGTTTTAATATACATTGTTGTGTACAGAAGCGCACATACTGTAGCCTACGTAATGGCTGTATTCTCGATTTGAACGTGTAGCCTAGCGTTTTGTTGTGAGACGTTCACTCGGTAATTACACGAAACGTGTAATTGCAGTATAGTAGCGATAGATTTCTTGGTTTTTCGTCGTTTTATGCAACTCCACACACGTGCACTTGAAATAGCCACTTTTTAAATGTGCGAGTATTTACTAAGGTCGTTAAGTACATTAAAAGCAGAGAGAGGCGCGCGCTCGAAACATCGTATGTTGCGGGCAGCCTGCACAGCGCAGCGCGAGCCGACTTCTGAGCCTGTATCCGCGTGTGGCGCAAAAACGGGATTAATCTGACCATGTGGCCATTTTGCATTTTGTAGTGGCGGTGACGCGTTCCGGTTAACCGGCGAGACGTTAGTGACATCTCTACCTTTATAGTGCTCGGAAACGCGGGTGTTATGCATGTCTCAGTGTCGCCATCGCGGCCGTGTCCTTGGCTGCAGCACCTCAGTAGTAGCGTTTTCGCAGTAATGCACTTGCACCTTGGTTCCATATGGGCTTTTAATAACGACAGGCCACAATGCCAACGAGCTAACCATCTACCGTGCTGAGAGGCTCCCTTTGAAAACAAATGAGATCACCAATTTGTTCTTATGGTGAATCAGGCGAAAAGCCATTTGAATCGAAAAGGCTAACAACTCGATTTAAATCTCGAAGCCTCCTGTCTTTGAAGCATCGCATTCAATATCGTTGTGCCGAGCCGTCCGGAGCTCAAAAGAGTGGGGAACATACAATTCCACGTTGGCTTGATTTGCAAGGTGCAAGCTCTTGTTTTTGTCCGAACCCGTATCCCTGTTAGCCAGTGAGAGGGTACGGTCTGCGGTCAAAGGTTTGGCTGCAGGGAATGAAAGGTCTGTTTTAATGTGACAAAGACGATAAAGCCATTGTTTGCATTTTTTTAGTTGTGATCAAACACTTGTATTTAAATTCTGTCCTTATTTTGGAACAAGTGTTATAAAAATTTGACTTTTTGCCACTGACATCTAAAACAAGTCTTTCACAGTCCCTCTCTTGGTCTTTTAAATAGCAGAACAGCATACTTGTTATAAAAAGGTATTTACAAGCCGTTCTGAGAAATGCAACATGTGTTTTAAGGGGCTGTTCCCCAGAACGCATTATAAAAGTCTGGGATAAATTTCCACGAGATTGAACTTGGCTGAATGGGAAGACTCTTAAAGCTGGCTTCTTGGCTGCCCAGTTTAGGAAGTTTCTGCTTTGGGTTTCAGTGCACCGTAACCCACATTATAGGGTCCTAAACAAGACTGTTACCCATTTGTCAGAGGGGCAGTGAAAAAGATTTTAAGGGAAAAAAGCATAAACGTGTCAAGTATAATTGGGTTTGCTTATGTAATACTAGGTAAAATTACACACCTTTTTGTATTCTTTAAGTTTTGACCAATTTTTTTTATGCTAGAAAAAATAAATGTTGTGTTCAGGGTGGTCATTTTAGTAAATGGCATTTGTTTTTATTGTTTTGTCTGAACTAACTTTTAGGCTTTTTTGAAGACTGGAAGTGGGAAAAGGTAGCATAACTGATAACTAGTGGAGTGCAAAATGGCTGCATTCTTCTGTTAGCTGTCAACAAGTAAACAGCTTTGCAAAAAAAAGGTGATCGTCCATGTAGGACAGTGATAAGTTGTACAGTCCTGAGCCAAGTACCACAGCAGTTTTCAGTTCTACCTGAAATTGTACCTACCCCAATTAGACACTTCATTGTTCCCGATCTTGTAATTCTTTAAGGCCTGTCCTAAATTAAAGGCACCAAGTGTTTCAATTGGCACTATTGTAGCTTCACCTGTTGGATCCAGGGGGGAATTTGCGATCGATGCTTCACGAATAGCAGTTTATCCTCTGTAAAACAGGGTCTCTCAAACTTTGAGTTCAGGAGCCGCTATGTGTCATAGCATTTTTTTTTTGTTTGTCACCAACTCCACGTGAAATTGTAGCTGAAGATAATGGCATATACTGAGGAAAGAAATAAATAGAATGGGTCTGTGTGTCTGTGTGATCTCGCATATAGCAGTAAGTTTTATGTTTGATCAGAGTAAATGTCTGTGGAATGGGTAAGAGTGCATATTTCTTTCACACGTGTTGGGACCCCCTCATAATCACTTCTTTAGAATGTGTTGCGGTTTCGAGGTGGGTCTGGGGCCTGGCTGTCCGGGCCGGATAAAAGGCTTCACTGTGGCCAGAGGGGCTTTGCTGTAGACTGCAGACCCTCCCTGGCTCTCACCCTGCCAAGCTTGGGAAATGCTCGGGTCGACAAAAGGTGGCAGTGTGGTTTCGATGGGGACCTGCTGGTGTGAGTGCGTGCGTGTGCGTACGTGCGTACGTGCGTGCGTGTCTGTGTGTTTGTGTTTGTGTGTGTGTGTGTTGTGTGTGTGTTCCCCCTTCCCCCCCCTTCACTGTTTGTCTCCCTTGCTTTTATGTAGAGGGGTTTATTGAGGAAACTGTAAAAACGCTTTCCATGTGCTAAATTCAACTCATGTCGAACTGCATTCTGTTGCCTTCTCGTACACAAACTGGCTGTGTGCTTTTTGTGCCAAAGTCAACTGGTTAACGGTGAACGTTACGTCCCTTCAGAATATAGGTAATTCAGACATTTTAGTCCTCGTTGATTGAATGTGAAGGGACTGTCCTCCCCCTTTTTTGTAAAGCCAGTAGTCAGCTGGAAACTGATCGAGTTTGCCCTGAAAATCTTTTCACTTGTGCTTTCAGTTGTAGTCTTTAGCCTGATCACAAAGCCTGATAAACTGCTGTATCAGTTACATCTGTTACTGGTCATGTTATGATGGTATCCACCCCGTATTCACTCATTCACCCATAACCCCCCCCCATACACTGCCCACATGCGGCCCAGTTGTTCTCTTGCTCAAGGGCTTATTCACTGACTCACTCAGTTGCCTGCCTACTCACTCACTCACTCATTCACTGATTCATTTGTACCAGTCACAGAATTACTCATGCGCTCACTCGGCCGCTCGGCCTTTCGCCTGCCCACTCTCGCAAACCCGCTGAAACATGCTCTTGCTCACTGACTCATTCTCTCACTTGTTTACTCGCCTTCTCACGCACTCAATGAAGAGCTCCCCGAAGGTAATGACAAAATCTTCCTGGTGCCACTAGGTGGCTAACTTGCGCAAATGAACGGATGCACCGAACTAGTTTCAGTCCCACGACAATACCTCTTCGGTTTCTGTAATCTGTGGGTTCAAACCTTTTCAATTTCTGTCATCTGTAAATTCGAACCTTTTCAGTTTCTGTAAGCTGTGAGTTCAAACCTTTAGTTTCTGTAATCTGTGAGTTCAGAGCTTTTCAGCTTTTGTCATCTGTGAGTTCAGACACCACTGCCTGAGATTTCAGTGTGCAGTGCATCATGTTAAAGCTATCTCACTTATTCAGTAGCCAGAAATATCACTTTGCTAATGGAAGTGCTTTGGATCTAAAGCTTGCTTCTGGGAGTGGCTTAGCTCTTAAAATAATAAGGTCGATTTGAAATGTATAGACCTTAAAAACGCATTTGGGTTTGGCCTGCGAGCGTTCTGGCACCGATGGACCTCGCTCAAAGTATTAAATCTTCACAGCATTTTAAAGTTTATTGCAGTCGGTCAGGCCCGCTGCGTCGGTTTAAAAAAAAAAAAAAAGAATTTTTCAGCGCTGGAGCCGCGGAAGAAGCTGTCTGTGGACTCGGTCAGGGGAACGGGGACTCGGTCAGGGGAACGGAGGTTCCGCTCGGACCGGCAGGGTTTTCGGCCGCCTGTACCCGAAGGTTCGGCTGCCCTCACTCCGCCTCGCAGTTTTGCAAGACGTTATCTTTTTGCTTTAAAAAAAAAAGAAGAAAGAAAGAATCAGCCTGTAGCCCCAGTGTAGGTTTTCTCCTCCGTTGCGGAGCAGGCGATTGTGTCTGCAGGTCCGTGTCTTTTACCGGGACGCTGCCCCGTGGCCTTGGGAGGACGCGGGCGAGCGCCGCCCCCGCCAGTCGGCTGAGCTGCGCAGCTGTAGCAGTCGCGCTGCGGGGGTCGGAGGGAGCCGCCGTTCGCGTGACGAAACGAGGACCGACCCCCCGACAGGGTCCCTCCCGCCCCGGGGCGACGCTGCGGCCAATCGCGTGCCACGCCGTCGGTCTGCCGGCCGGTCGGCACCGGCACCGCGCGTTCGGCGTCGTCGTCGTCGTCTCGGTGGGAGGCGGCTCGGACTTTCCGCCTTATCGCAGCTCGTCGACGCGATTGGTTGGCGGGCTCGTCATTTCGCCGCTGTCCTTAGCGACGCCTCACAAGCGGGGAAGAGATGCGATTGGCCCCTCTGGGAATGAGTGACAAGCCCGCTGCTGCTTTACCAGAGTGGCAGGGGCAGGCACACGGACGCCGCCCCCCGTGGATGTTAAACCCTCTTTATTTTACACGCTCAGTCAGGCTCTCCAGTGACGTGGTTACTGGCTCATTGAGCTGCTATCGGATCCCGTAAAAAAGACATAAGTAGACGGATCCATTCGTCAGACCGAATTTGACAGATTCAGACCTCTGCCTCTGAATTGGGTGATTTTCTTGACGCGATTGCAAGCCGATTTGTCCTCGCGCTTACCGTAGTTCTCTTTTTGTACGTTTTTTTTGTGTCGAAAGCCAATTTTACAGCAGCAGATCTGTTTAAAGGCATCGCAGAGCATTTTCTCTGGCACAAGCTAGCCTGCGTGACGGTGGCTTTAGATGAGATAAATGCTTGTTTTGAACCGTTAGCGTTCACAGTTAGCCATTCTACCCTCCTATGTCAGATCGCGGACCTGGGTGGGGGGGGGGGGTCGGTTATATGAGTGATTGTGGACCTGGGGGGGGGTAAACACCACACACAGTCTATACACTCCTTAACCTTTTGCTATGGCAGTTCTTTTTTTGAAGCAGATAAAGCAGATTTCTTTTTACATTTTTTTATTTATCGAGTGAACAGTCCCACCCCTAATTTGGTTTGAGTCCTTCCCGCCGGAGAGGGGATGGCGTATTAACCGTGGATGTGAAGCTGGCGTTTCGGTGCCCCGGCACCGGTGTTGATAATGCCGCTGTTGTTATTATTCCTGCAGCTCCGCGGAGGTCTTGTGCGAACTTGTCCTCGCCCGTCTGGGGAAGGGCGTGCGCGCTCTAATGAAAAGGATATTAAGGTGGAGGAAGGGGCCCTCGATCGAGCGGCATCACGCAGCGCGCGGACGGGGAACCTCGGTGGGGGGGAGGCGGGGGGGTGTGCGGGGGGGGTGCTGGACTGCCGCTGATCCCTATCAGAACGGGTATTGCCGGTCCCGCTCTCGCGTTTCGTTTCCAGGAAGCGGGAGACGCTCGGAACGGACGCGTGTCGCCGTTTTCCCCCCGGAAAAAAAAAAACAGTCCTGTTCCTGAGAGAGCCGTCCTTTATTAGAGGTGCGTCTGTCACAGAATGCTGAGCCCTGGGTCCACGTGGAAGCTCATGTCACTGACGATACCGTAGGTTCAGATGAGAACTAGATCCCGTGACTGTACCCTAGGGCCGCGTGACGCCCTGTCTTCCCAGACTGCGCGCTCTTGTTTAGCGTGCCGCGCGTATCGCGTGCACCGCAGCGCGTTAACGGGCGGGACGAGCGGCGCGGGTGCGAACGCCGCGTGTTTCTGAGGCTCAAGGCCGAGAAACCTTCGCGCGCTTATTTCTTCTCCGGGGCAGAGACATCGCCGGTCGCCGTCCGGGGGCCTCCGACTCCCGAGCGCCCAGAATCCTCTGCCGATTGTTGTTCCCCTTTTTATTTTTTGAGCCGCTCGACCGAACCGGCGTAGCCCTAATGGGTTTTAAATAAAGTTTTATCCGTCAAAAAGATACTCTGCTTCACGCTTGCGAGGGGCCAAAAGGAAATCTTGTCGGGATCTGTAAACAGCGACCAGAAAGGCGAGTGCAGCTGCAGGAAACGCGCTCTCGGCTGAGGAAACGGACGGGCACGCTGTGGCAGGCTCCCCCCTCCGGCCTTGTATACGTTGTGTGCTGTTAATTTTAATAACTTGGTCAGGCTTATAAAATGTAATTAAGCTCCCTTTCAAGTCCTCCCCACAGTGAAATTTCCAGTGTTCGGCTTCCAAGGGACACATGCAAACAAGAATCCCTGATTATACAGAGAGAGAGAGAGAGAGAGAGAGATACGAGGAGAGAGGAAAGAGGGAGAGATACTGAGGGAGAGAGAGAGAGAGAGAGAGAGAGAGAGAGAGACGGGCTGCGTAAAAATAGAGCTGTGTGTAAAAATACCCTCGCAAACAGACCCGGGCCTGTTGATCGGAAGAGTGAGGAGTTTGTGAACTGCGTGTTATTGGGTTTAGCCGTGCCGGCCAGTGGTCGCCGTGCCGACCGGCAGCCCAGAGATTCCTCCCATCCAGCTTCCCCCCCTTCCCCCCACCTTCCCCATGTATTTGGCTGCCCATCTGACACGCGGTGCTACAAACGTTCTCCATACGGGCCGGTATTAGTCATACTCTCAGCTGGCCGAGTCTCGGGTGCAAGCTGAGCAGGAGGTGGGAGTTGTAGTTCAGGTACAGAGGTTTTCTTCTGTTGAGCAGGAGGTGGGAGTTGTAGTTCAGGTACAGAGGTTTTCTTCTGTTGAGCAGGAGGTGGGAGTTGTAGTTC
Source organism: Anguilla anguilla (assembly GCF_013347855.1). Lineage (NCBI taxonomy): Eukaryota > Metazoa > Chordata > Actinopteri > Anguilliformes > Anguillidae > Anguilla > Anguilla anguilla. Next base: position 11,214,105 of record NC_049216.1, read on the forward strand.
AGGTACAGAGGTTTTCTTCTGTTGGCCGTGCAGCTCTTCTCACCTGCCATGCCAGACACAATCCATCTTAATGAGTTCCTCCTCCCTCCAGACCTCTCTGCTATGTCGCTTTTGATGCAGCTTTCATATTGGGGTAAAATGAACCTTTCAGCCGGGGGGGGGGGGGGGGCTGGGGGGTTGGTTGTATATTTTCTCCCTCTGGAAGTTGGGTTGAGGAACGCCCTTCTGGCATTAAACACAGAGGAGCAAAGCGTAAAAGTTCTGTAGAAAAACGTGATTGGTGATCTGGAAATGTTTACATTGTAATCGGTCTAGCCGTACTTTCTGGAGGGTGGGGGGGCAGCATTAGCCCAAGTGGAGCTGCAGCAGGTCCTCCCTTTACTTCCACCCCACCTCCGTCACAGAACGATGGATCAACGGCATCCTCTGCCGTCGCCGTGACGAGGAACGTCCAGAAAAGATTAAAGCGTCCCCTTCCGAAGGAAGGGAAACAAATGTCCTCTCGCTGAATGGAAAAAAAAAAAAAAGAATGAAAAAAGCGACGCGATCAACAGGCTGAAAGCTGAGACCGGGCTGGCGGCAGCTGCGCCGCACTTGAGATGGCGGAAAGCGGCCTCCTTTCCGAGAACGCCGCGCGGCCGCTCCGCGCCCCGCCGTTTCCAATAAGCCGCGATAAGCCATTGTGTTCCGCTCACGGACGCTAATCCAAACACCGAGGCTAACGTTCTGTAAACTGTTTTGGTTTCCCTTGACAAGTTGGGCCTCGCGCGACCTGGTCAGCCTCAGTTTACGGCGGTGTTTGTGTGTTTTTGGGGGAAAGAAACTGGATCGGTTCCCTGGATCCATTCGTGCGCGCGTGCGCACGTACACCCCGCGCGAACGTAGGCTTTGCGTGCTTGTGTACACGCGTGTGCGTTTGCGTGTGCGTGTGTGTGTTTGCGTATGCGCAGGTCTGTGCGCGCTGGGGCTGGACCTCGCGGCAGCTGTTTCTGTAGGGTCCCGCGGCCTGCCCTCGGACCCGGTCCTTTGTGTTCTGGAACGCGGTGTTTTTTTGGAGAGGTGGGGTGGGGGGGTGGGGGGGGTGGGGGGGTGGTGATGGATGGAGGGCCTCTGGCTGCATGCGAAGTGGAGTTTTCCGGTCGGGGCGCTGACTGCGGTAGGCCGGGGGCAGGGAGAGGTTATGGACCGCAGGACTCGAGTGGGGGGGGGGGGTTTCGGTCCTGCTGCGGGTGGGGTGGGTGGCCGGGTGCGGGTGCGGGGGGTTGTGTACGGGCTGAGAGCGAGCGAGCGAGCGAGGGGGGGCCGGTTCCCCGCTCTCTCGCCTGCTCCAGCCGTCACGGGGTGTCTGGGCTCAGGTCCAATCGCTGCCTCTGCCATTTCTCGTGTGTGTATTTCCTTTTTTCTCTTTGTGTACAAGACCTCAGAGTCCTGTCGGTTTTCAGTTTTATTACGCTTTCCATCCAATCTTAACTTTGGTCAGTCTCCCCACCCCACCCCCCCCCCCCACCCCTCGATTTTCGCACTTTCGCGCTGAAATGCCCCGTTGTGCTCACAGGCTCCTGCCTGCCCCCCCCCCCCGCACCCATCGATTCGGTAGGGCGAGGGCGCGGCCTTAGCTGTGCAGACGCTGCATCCAAGACTGCGCAGGCAGACAGTCGCTACCCCTTTGACCTGAGCGGACGCCACTGCACAGGTAGACGGGGGCAGTGCCGCCGGCCGTAAGCCTCCCTCCATGAGTAACACCTCTTTTCCTCTTTAAGTGATATGATTTATACTTTTTAAATGGTGAAGCTTTCAAAAATACCCCCCAACTTAACATTAGTGGATAGCTCAGCTTACAGCTGAATACCGGTTAGGGCAGTTGAATAAACAAGTGTCCTTTACCATGGTAACTGCTTGGGGCAGCATCTTAGGTTGAGCGCAGTGCCAGTGAAGTGAAATTCATTTTCGGACTTGCAAGATTGATTAATGTAAGAACGAAGTTACTAGGCATTAATGTCACAACCGTAGCCAATATACTTTGGTATCTTGCTATGTTATTTAACCAACATAACCAGAATAGCATTATAACATTACCAGTATAACATTAGCTAAACAGACTTGCAGCTAATAGCTAGATGACCAACTAGCTAGTTTGCTACCATAACGGCTAAGGAGATGGGCCTTTCTACCCAGATGCAATCTGATCAACTCCTTACCCTGCTTTTACACTTCAGGCTGGATACCTAATCCCAACTGGCTCCTTAAATGTCTAGCTGTATAAATGGACAGCATTTCATATCTGACCTGAACTTTCAGTAACACGGACACGCGTTTTTAATCTTTATGTGACGTGGGTGGGATCCCTGACCAACCCGGTCAGCCGATTTATTAACGAGATGCAGAATGTTTTTGTCCGCTAAGGAAATGATTGGAATTCCCGGTGCTTAATCTGGCCAATCGGAATCACCGGGGGAGCGACAAGTGTTCTGATCTTTGTCAGAGGACATTGCGATCACGGTAGAGATTAGTTCCACCCTGAAGTACACGAAGTCAAGCTGGGGTCCTGGTCATTTTTTTTTTTTTTAAAACCCTGTCTGATCCGCCAGGAGTTGTCGGTTTTACAAGGGGTCCCGTGGACTCGGCTTGACATTGTAAAATCGGCGAACGTACCCTCGTTCAATTTTCAGTTGCAAAGGTGAACAGTCGTTGAGGTCTGTTCATTAGAATGGGTACCCGCATTTGGTAACGGTTGAGGCCGTAGAGGAGAAGAGAGCGGGTTTAGGGGCTCTACGGGGGCGGAGATGAGCCCGTGTGTTTTGGGGACGGCTGGAGCGGATTAGCGGTTTTCGGCAGGGGAATTCGTGAAGGTGAGGCCGACGAGGAAGGAAGGGCAGCCGAAGCACTTCCTGTATAGCTGGAGGCTGTGTGACTTTGCACAGTCTGCTGAATTTGAATGCGCAGGCTACGGCTGAGCGCAAACACGAGCGAACGCTCCCGGCCGCCGGCGTTCGAGCGGCAGGTGAGGATTTTAAGTGCGGTCGTGACGTTTGGTATTTTGGTATTCTGTGTTGCATTTTGTGGTCCCAGAAGAACCTGTGAATTCGTCTGGGTTGTGGTTTCTGATAGTTGGGCATATTCCTGCAGAGTCCAGTCAGATTTTTTTTTTTCCTTTTTTTGAGTGCCTTGAATCAAGTGGCTATTAAAAAATTAAGTGCTTATGGCAAGAGTCGTCTACTTCATTTGGAGGAAGAAAAAGATCTGTCTGGCAAAAAAAAAAAAAAAAAAAGTGCCTTTATTTGAATTTAAAAAATATTGCCTTTGTGATAAGGTCTCCTTTGTGCATGTGCTCAGCGCTGTAACTTGCGCGTTGGGCAGCTTGTTTGCACAGGGTCTGGTGCTGGGTCTGCTAGAACGGCCCCTTGGTTGGGGGGGGGGGTGGGGGGTGTCTCCTCTGTTTGCACGAGCTCGTGTTTACGGAAGTGCGCGGATCAGTATTCGGGCAGGACAGAGGGTAATTTATTGAGCGGAGGGTGCAGCGCAGCTCCTTGGGCGGTGGGGGTGGGGGGGGGGCGGGTGAGGTCGGGGGCAGGCTGGCGTCAGGCGATGACAGGCGGAGTGTGTAGCGGCGCACACTCCCTCCGCGGGCTCCGCTACGTAGCGGCGGCTCGGGCCTGCAGGGCCGCGCTCGTTCTGCACACGGCCCTCTGGCCGCTGTCCAACGCCGGAGAGGGTGGAGAAAAAGGGAACGCTTGTGTTTTTTTGTTGTTGTTTTTTTTACTTCTTTGCAATAAAGATTTAATATTCAATTTTGACCGAGTGAGGTCATTAAGATCGATTTTGTTAAAAAGTTTCATTCGGGAGCGACGTCCTCTGCGCCCGACGTCCCTCCCGTTCGCGGCTCGGCCAGCCTGGGGTTTAGGTGACCGCGTGGCCGGAGTCTTCCTCAATACGCGTGCTGTCGGGAATTAGTACGTCAAAAGAATACCAATGAGGTCCTCTCTTTGTTCCCCATGTCATTTACTCATTTGCCGAGCGTTTACACGAAACGCGTAAATTGCCCTCTGTCTCTCTCTCTCTCCCTCTGTCTTTTTTTCCTTCTCTCTGACTCCCTGTCTCTGTCTCTCTTTCTCTGTTTCTCCCTTTCCCCCCCTCCCCCTCTTGTTTTCTTCGTATCCCCGTATCTGCCCCCCCCCCCCCCCCCCCCCCCCCCCGTCGTCTCCAGCCCCACCGCTCTCATCAGACGTCAGTGATTTTATTAATGGTCGCTGCCAACAGAAAGTGAGAACCAGAGTTTCTTTTGACCGACAAACAAATTACTCTTTGTGTCCAAGTCGGTCCTCCCCCTCCCTCTCCCTCTCTCCCTCCCTCGCTCCGTTGTTCTGATGCCGAGAGAGAGGGAAGAAAATTCTCAATGAAACGGGAAACAATCGTCTCTATGCCGCGCAAGCTTCGCTCCGGGGTATGCTGGATGAAAGGCAAAAGCAAACAGAATTTTCTGGAGAAGTAATCATTTCCTCTCTAAATTTAGGGGAAGCACTTCAAACCGACTGAAGCAAAGAATAGCCCATTAATAAATTACGTGCTGCGTTTTTAGCGAAAACATCAAGAGGCTAAGTAGAAGCTGCATTCGAAGCGTTTTTGTTTTTGTTTTTGTTTCGTTTGGATGTTTGTTTGTCAGACTAACCGTGGCAACACGCATTCTAACATTTTCAACCATTTCTTTGAATTTGTGGATTGAATTATTTATGTCTGTGTGTCCTTCAGGGTGTCTCGCTGCGGCGTTGACGTCGAAGGGGAAACGCTGAACTCACGATGTCGTGTCGGCTTTTTAAAACGATAACGTCTGGAATATCTCCCGCAGAAAGCAGAACTGGCAGCTCCTAGAAAAAAATGTCCGACACTTCATGGCAGCCGGAGATTTCCAAATTCCTGGTCGATACGTTCTGAGAGAGGGCAGGATTGATTTTTGAAATGTTTTTTTTAACATGTCTTTTGTTAAGAATCTTCGTCGAGCTTTATACTGAAGTGGAAAGAGGGCCGTGTGTTTCTCGCAGTTTGCTATTTGCGATATCCTTTGGCTCCCAAGACCGAATGCACGAACAACCAAAGTCAACCGAAGCTAACCCCTCTCCCAAGGGCTTCATGGAGCTCATGTTCTTTCTCCACAAATAATGACTCATTGCTGAGATACGCACATTCTCCCTCTCTTTTTTGACAAGAACATTAATACCACTTACGCGTAGGAAATAAAACATTTTTACGCTAACAAACATTCAAGTACCTGTCCACTTAATAGTGATTTGTGATCTGGTGATGGAATGTTTTTATTGGTTGACCTCATACCTACCTCAAACGCAGTCATATATAAAGCGTGTTTTGACTGGTATGTGGAGGGTAAGGTGCATTTGAACCTTTTCTTGCAGTGTGTGTGTAGGACAGATTGTTAGGGGAAGAATTGTGTTTTTGTTCCATTACAGTGAGGCCCTGGAAGACCTGTGAAAGGACCCGAATAATGACGTGAGAATGAGAGGAACCGCAGTGTGAGGGTTGCTGTGCGGGACGGTGCTGTGGCTGGGACTGCCCCACCCCACGAAAAAAAAAAACACACACAGTGGGCTGGCCGTGCTTGTGATTGGTGAAGAATTTAAATAGTAATTTTGATTCGCTCACTGGTTCTCAAGTTACCGGCATGTGACCTGATTAGCCGGAGTACGCGAGACAAAGCACCCCAGTGATGCATTTTACACCCCTGGCACACGGTACAACAGGAGAGCTAGCGCCAAATGGCGGAGAGGCCTGTTTCTCGCTGACGACCACTTGCAGGCAGCGAACCGTTGCAGCATGCACCTCAAAAGAACCATACACCCCTCAACCCCCCCCCCCCCCCTCGGTGAGGCGAGGCCGGTCTCATCCCGCCATCCTCACCTGCTGGCCAGAGTCAGCCGAGGACAACGCTGAGCCCAGAGCTGGAGGGCGGTGATTGGTGGAGACGGTGGAGAAGGCGGGGCACGCTCACCGCAGAGGGTTTTTTTTCCTCCTGAGCTCTGGATGGCAGGGCAACCCAAGCTGCTGTGAGAACTTAAAAGGTTTAGGAAAAGGAGCTCAAATGTCAAGACATTTCATCTCTTCATTCCTGCCACCTGAAGTGCATTTCTAACCTTTCAGAGTGTGTGTGTGTGTGTGTGTGTGTGTGAGTGAGTGTGTGAGTGTGTGAGTGAGTGAGTGCTTGCGTGTGTAATGTGTGTGCTTGCGCATGTGTGCGTGTGTGTATGTCCGGAGCGAAAGACAGGAAAAGGAGCGGTAGAACGTGTGTGTCTTTTATATGTCTAGCGGTTCAAGGGGGGGGCGAGAATTCCTGTCTGAACTGGTAAAGGTAGACCTTTACCCGTGGGCATTAGCCAAAATCTTTTTTGACCTTTTAAGTGTGAGTTTGTGCTTTGTTGCGAGCGCTGTTAGGGTTGAGCAGAGTGCTTTCCCCCGCTCTGCTTTGTTTAAGGACAGCACTGAGCTCAGGAAGCTCTGAGCTTTTGAAGCCACGCTGCTTTGTTGAGGTTGATCCGTACAGTCAGCCGGTGGCATTTGGGTTCGTCCCTCAGAGGGAGCAACAGACTGCCAAAGCAGGACGCCTCACAACCCCCCCCCCCCCCGTTGTTCCTTTCCAGGGACTTCAGGACAGAAAACGATGCTGTGTTTTTACTTCCTCCATTAGTCCATTGTAGCTTTGCGCTTTAACATGGCAATCTGTGGGTGACTGTATTTCCCCATAATTATTATCGGCATTTTTATTTAATTTTTTTATTTAACATTTGAGTTTTGTGTTTGCGAAAGGCCATTTTGTATCTGTTCCATTTGTTTTCGCCCCTGAAAGTGCATGAAAGTACAAAAAAATTACTAGGTGCCCCCAAGCAGATTATTTTGCGCTTTTATTATGAATTATACACATCAAGTGCAGCATCCTGAGGTGCGGGCCCCACAATGGGTGGAACCTCCATGTTCTGTCAATCGCTGACTTATGAACCAATCAAAAGACTCGCGGACTACAGATAGTATTTGTTATAAAAATGTTCTGTCTCATTTAAAAACGGGGCACGCATTCGGGGCAGACGCTCGGTGTACCCAGAAACGAATTGGGGGGAAAAAAAAGTCTGTGGAACATCGAGCTCATCTTTCAATTTCTGAATGATTTCAGCTGCCTCCCTGAATGATGAGGGAAATTGAATTGGTCCCGGCCCTGGGCCTGTGCTGCCGATGCTACGGACAGGCCCAATTAATAAAGGCACAATGAGATGATCTGCTGAATGAAATGTGCGCCGGTGAGAGGAGCCTCTCCCTCTCCCTCTGTTTCTGTGCCCAGCGCTCCGCTTTCGCTGCTTGCTTTTCCACATGTGGGGTTGTGATGGAATTTTCTGTCTTTCTTTTTTGTTTTTTAATGATAGCAGACAGTCTGTCTTCCTTATGTATCCCCCCCCCCCCCACTTTCATCAGATGGGGAAAGCAGAGAGGGTTACAGGTAGGGATGAGATCACCCATCTGAAAATGCCACGGCTCCATTGGGGGAGGTCGTATAAGGATTTGGAGCGGGGCTCCACGAAGGGGTATTTTTAATGCGGGGGGGTGGATGGGGGGGGGGGGGGTTTGGACTAACGGACCGGTTCACCTTTCGTGAAGAACACGGTCTCGGCCTGGGCGGGAATGCGGGAGGGGGTGTGCTGTCCTCCCCTCTGAATTTCGCGAGTCTGGAGCTCGCTGATTCCCGCCCCCCCCCCCCCCCCCGGCACGCCCTGTGAGGTCACGCAGAATTGGCTCCGTAGCGAAAGACTTACACGGGGGTGGGAGGAGGGAGGGGGGAGGGGGCTAACTGGAAGTGAAAACTGGAGAAATGAAATAAAAACACCGTGTTCGGTCGTGGATTCTTTCAGCGCCGGCGAGGGTAAATTACAGGTTGGCTTTGAAAGCTGTCCACCAATAGCTCACTTTTATAGGCTCGTCCGTCCTGGAAGGAGAAAGTGCCTTACTGTATTATACAGATAATGCATGATGTTGGACAATTTGCCCTGAGTACACGCTGTTCTGGGGGGGGGGGGGGGGGGGACAGCTGCGTTAAACCGAGGGTCTCGGTGTCCTGGTTCCTGAGTAATGTTCTGCTCTCTCGCTTCCTCCTCGCAGTCTGCGGTCCGAGCATCGACATCCGGAATGACATCAGCGAGTTCAAGCGGCTGGAGAACTGCACGGTGGTGGAGGGCTACCTGCAGATCCTGCTCATCGGCGACAAGACCAGCAACCTCAACCAGGAGGTGTTCCGCACGCTCAGCTTCCCCAAGCTGACCATGGTGACGGACTACCTGCTCCTGTTCCGCGTCTCGGGCCTGGACAGCCTCAGCACGCTCTTCCCCAGCCTGTCCGTCATCCGCGGGCGCACCCTCTTCTACAACTACGCCCTGGTGATCTTCGAGATGACCAGCCTGAAGGACATCGGCCTCCACAGCCTGCGCAACATCACGCGCGGCGCCATCCGCATCGAGAAGAACCCCGAGCTCTGCTACCTGGACTCGGTGGACTGGTCGCGCATCATGGACTCGGAGTCCAACAACTTCATCGCCGGGAACAAGCAGTCCAAGGAGTGCGGGGACCTGTGCCCGGGGGTGATGGAGGACAACCGCTCGTGCATGAAGACCAGCTTCAACGACAACTACAGCTTCCGCTGCTGGAACTCCAACCACTGCCAGGAAGGTAAGAAGCGCTGGCTGTGACCTGGCTCAGTCTGCTCCTGTGAGTTTGGCGCCCTGCGAGTCTGGAGCTCTGAGTTTGGAGCTCTGTGAGTCTGTAGCTCCGAGAGTGGGCCTCTGTGAGTCTGGTTCTCTGTGAGTGGGCCTCTGTCAGTCTGGAGCTCTGAGTTTGGAGCTCTGTGAGTTTTGAGCTCTGAGTTTGGAGCTCTGTGAGTTTGCAGCTCTGTGAGTGGGCCTCTGTGAGTCTGGAGCTCTGAGGTTTGGAGCTCTGTGAGTTTGGAGCTCTGAGTTTTGGAGCTCTGTGAGTTTGGAGCTCTGTGAGTTTGGAGCTCTGATGCTTTGGAGCTCTGTGAGTCTGGTGCTGCTCTGTGAGTCTGGTGCTCTAGGAGTCTGGTGCTCTGTGAGTCTGAAGTTCTAGGAGTCTGGTGCTCTGTGAGTGGGCCTCTGTGAGTTTGGAGCTCTGTGAGTCTGGAGTTCTAGGAGTCTGTGCCTCACAGTTGCACAGGCCGGTATCTCTCGAGAGACTCGCTTGTTTTTATCTTCCATTCTGTGTTGATGGCAGAAGACTTTTTTTTCTTTTTTTGCCCCGGAGGTTCCATAAGATCAACGCTTCAAATGATGCAGCTGCCAGGCTGTGTTTGTCTTCTGTAAAAACAGGGCCGAGGCCCTTTCAGAGAGGCTCTTTTTGATCTCGCTGGGCGGCTGTGCTGCTTCGGCTCCGGCTGGCTTCTCTTTAAACGATCCTTTTCTTGTCGGTCGGAAGCGATACGGCGAATCTCCGGGTCGCGTTCTGAGTTTGCTCCGATGAGACGCCGGCTGCGAAAGCGTTGCCGTGGCCGATGCGCGGAGCTTCAGCGCGACGCTCGGAGCTTTAGCGCTTCGGCGGGGACGCGGGGAGCCGTGCGCAGCGACGCGACCTCGGCAGGTAAATATTTAGCGTCTCTTATCGCCGCCGCTGAACAGGCTGTGTACACAGCGCGGCTCTTTCCGCTAATTAAACACTCCGACCGCAGCGCATGGCGCAACGCAGCGCCTCCTTATCTTATCACCGCCGCGCTAAGCCCTGGTTCGTGCCAAAGTAACCCAGCCGGGGGGGGGGGTGAATAGCGGTGTAGTAAGGCCTTAGCCAGATAGCTCAGCTGTGACTGTCTCTCGATGCCCGGCGGCGGAACGGGGGAAACGGCGTAGTCGGCGCGGCGGCTTCGAGCCGCCACCTCCGCTCCTCGGGCCGTCCCCGCCGGTCGCTCCCCCGTGGTCGGGCTGCGCCGACTCGCGGGCCGGGCAACAGTTCCTCCTCCGCGGCGTAATTTGGCGATTCAGCCTAACGAGCGGGTGGGCGGGCCGGTGACGCGTCCTGCCACGGCTCACTGGCTAACCACCCCGCCCTCCCGCCCTTCCCGCTATGCCCAGAGGTCACGTAAGGTTCAGCGCGAGCGGGAAGGTCCCTCTGGGACGGGGGGGGGAGGGGCGGCGCTGCCGGGAATTTCCGGCGCTCAGGTGCGAGTTCCGCCTCCTCTGGGGTAGCAACGGGGCGGAGAGGCGTCGCCGTCGCCGGGGAGACGGACGCGCGCCAGGGAGAGGCCCTCGTTTCATTGGCTGGCCGGTGGACAGCGGTGCGGTCGCCACCTCCTGCCGCCCTCACATTCGGCCTCGGCGTCCGGCGGTGACACGGACCTGCTAGACTTTGCGGCATTTAAAAAAACAAAAAACAAACTGGCTCGGTTCTTCCCCCCACCCCCCCGCTCCCAGGGACATTATAATGGTGGGAAAATGGTCGCCATGGGAACACTCTGAACCCCCCCGAGCCCCCGCCCTCCTTGAAGGCTTCAGAAGTCATTCATTCTGGGCTGTGCTTCCCCAGGTCCCCGCAGTGCGCACCGACTCCTGACCCTCCTCAGTAAATGTAGTCCCGTGTGAATCCCCCAGCCGGGCCTGTGTCCTGAGATTACCTTGCAGGATTTATATCCTCCTCCTTCCTGGATGTTTTTACCCTCCCCCCACTGCACCGCCTGCCTGGAACTCACTCTCAGACAGCCCCTCCCTCCCCGAAAAAACAAGCAAGATGAAGAAACCGGCGGCATCCTTGGCTCCTGTGTTTTGTTTGCCCGAGACGGCGGCCATGTTGATTGTGACGAGGCCAACGGTACGCGTCGACATTTTTTGTCCTGAATTTTTCCAGCCGTTTTTTTGAGGGGGGGCTCAAGGGCTTAGTTTCAGGGTCGCTGTTGCGGTGACCTCGAAAGTCTAGCCCCCCCTCGCCCCCCCACTCCCCCCCAGCCCAGCAGAGCACTCTCCTCTTTGAAGTGCGCCCCCTCGCCCCCTCCCTTAGTTGTTTTAGCTAATAAACCTTCAGACGCGCTCTGCAGTGCATCCGGCCCGGCCTGCGTGAGCCTCTCTGGGGCTGCACACCTGCTCTCGCGCAGCTCCTGAGTCTGAGGTTCATTTTCGGGTGTGACGGATCGGGGGGGCCTTTTGGTGCCGAGGGTCGCTCTCTCCGGTCCGGGGAAGGCTCCGGCCGGGCTCTGTTAGCCGTGGCTGTAGTGGGTGATCTTTAAGCTGTCGGCCCGTACCGGAATCTCGCCTTGAGGCTACAGGACCGCGCCGGTCGGCCCGCCCGAGCGCCCGTTCGTTTTGGAAAGCGCAGGAGCCGAACCGACCCGTAGCGCGCGGTGTGGTGAAGAGCTATGGGTCCCGCGCCGAAAACCGCTCATATGCGTGTGTACATGGGGCGCTGGACCCAAAATGCGCTCTAGAACACAAGACACAAAAGCGGCCCGTTCTATTGGCTGGCAGATGCCGGAGCGACGTTTTGATAGGATCGCTGCTCGCGATGGAGAACGCGGTATCATAGGGGCGCTGCCGTACCGTGACCGATCGGAACTCCTGACGGGTTGCTTATTTTCTTTAAATCAGAAAGGCACTGTACGTTATTTTTAGCACCGAATGCCTGTTCTCTGGAACCTCCTCCCTGATTCTCGGGATTGTGTTTTTCTCTCTCTGCGCTGCGGAATAAGCATTCTTGCTGAATTAATACCAGGTTTTAGAGAGGATATCTGCGGCTCAGTGAACACAGACACAGGAGTCCTCTGTCTGTCTGTGTGTGTGTGTGTGTGTGTGTGTGTGTTCTTATTTTCCTTCCCCCGCAGAGAATTTGACTCTGACCGTGTCCACCGGCATGGCAGCTTTACAGCCTGCACTTAAAGGCTGATTAAGAGGAATTCTCTCGAACCCGTGTTTACCTCCCCGGGCGTTTCTGCGCCCTCTTCGCTAGCTAACTGTGGAGCCGGCGCGAGGAAGAGGCCCCGCGGTGGACAGCGAAGTGGGCGGGGTCAGAGGGGCATGGCTTAGCTGGTCAGGGTCTGAGGGGTGTGGCTTAGCTGGTCAGGGTCAGAGGGGTGTGGCTTAGCTGTTTGGGGTCAGAGGGGCGTGGCTTAGCTGTTCAGGGTCTGAGGGGTGTGGCTTAGTCGGTCAGAGTCAGAGGGATGTATCTTAGCCGATCAGGGTCAGAGGGGTGTGGAGATGCTCGGGGTCAGAAGGGGCGTGGCTTAGCCGGTCAGTGGGTTCTCTCTTCGCCTACCAGGAGGAGGAGGTCACGCCGCGGTTAGTGATTTGGGTGGGGGCGGGTTGAGAAGTGGAAGTGCTCTCAGGTGGCTGCAGGTTGAGCTCCTGGAGGATCCCTGTGGTTGGGCCCCTCTGTGAGCGAGCTCCTGGAGGATCCCTGTGGTTGGGCCCCTCTGTGAGCGAGCTCCTGGAGGATCCCTGTGGTTGGGCCCCTCTGTGAGCGAGCTCCTGGAGGATCCCTGTGGTTGGGCCCCTCTGTGAGCGAGCTCCTGGAGGATCCCTGTGGTTGGGCCCCTCTGTGAGCGAGCTCCTGGAGGATCCCTGTGGTTGGGCCCCTCTGTGAGCGAGCTCCTGGAGGATCCCTGTGGTTGGGCCCCTCTGTGAGCGAGCTCCTGGAGGATCCCTGTGGTTGGGCCCCTCTGTGAGCGAGCTCCTGGAGGATCCCTGTGGTTGGGCCCCTCTGTGAGCGAGCTCCTGGAGGATCCCTGTGGTTGGGCCCCTCTGTGAGCGAGCTCCTGGAGGATCCCTGTGGTTGGGCCCCTCTGTGAGCGAGCTCCTGGAGGATCCCTGTGGTTGGGCCCCTCTGTGAGCGAGCTCCTGGAGGATCCCTGTGGTTGGGCCCCTCTGTGAGCGAGCTCCTGGAGGATCCCTGTGGTTGGGCCCCTCTGTGAGCGAGCTCCTGGAGGATCCCTGTGGTTGGGCCCCTCTGTGAGCGAGCTCCTGGAGGATCCCTGTGGTTGGGCCCCTCTGTGAGCGAGCTCCTGGAGGATCCCTGTGGTTGGGCCCCTCTGTGAGCGAGCTCCTGGAGGATCCCTGTGGTTGGGCCCCTCTGTGAGCGAGCTCCTGGAGGATCCCTGTGGTTGGGCCCCTCTGTGAGCGAGCTCCTGGAGGATCCCTGTGGTTGGGCCCCTCTGTGAGTGAGCTCCTGGAGGATCCCTGTGGTTGGGCCCCTCTGTGAGCGAGCTCCTGGAGGATCCCTGTGGTTGGGCCCCTCTGTGAGCGAGCTCCTGGAGGATCCCTGTGGTTGGGCCCCTCTGTGAGCGAGCTCCTGGAGGATCCCTGTGGTTGGGCCCCTCTGTGAGTGAGCTCCTGGAGGATCCCTGTGGTTGGGCCCCTCTGTGAGCGAGCTCCTGTGTAAAAGCTGAGCAGCTCTTCCGCCCGCCTCATTCCTGGCAGGGGGTTTATTTTCGGAGAGGAGCGACGGAGACACTCCTCTTTCTTCCACGGTCTCTTCGCCGCCCCCCCCCCCCCCGTCACGGGCCAGGTCACCTGTGAGCGCCCGCATGTTTGGGAGGAGAGGCGTCCCCCGGCGCGGGGCGCCCGTGGCCCTGGTGCACCGTGGGAAAGCCCGCTCCCTCCCCGTCCCGCCCTTGAGAACGACCGAAAAACAAAGGCGTCTCGCGGACCGGCGTCTCCGACGGGTTCCTCCCCGAGACGTCTCGGGGGTCCTGAGGAGGGGGCCTCTCCCGTTCGGAGCCGGCTGTAAGAAAGGGGTGCGGCGGGATTTTACGCGTCCGCCGGCCTTCGTCTGTGACATCATCGCCATGTCCGGGCCCCTCCGCCTTTTAGACCAGATGTTTTTTTTTTATTGTCGTAAATCGAGCTCCTGAGAGAAAGGAGAGAGCGCTAGGAACCCAACGTGCCGCGATCGCGGCGCAGGGACCGCTTTGCCGGTCGCACCGCCACCTGTTGGTGAAAGGAAGTTACTTCGAGTGTTAGGCAGTCAGATGGACGCCGCTGCTACCTGCAGTCACAGGCAGGAGGAAGAGGAGGAGCTTCAGGGGAGCCGCGGAGCTTTGAGGCTGAGGACGGGCAGTAATTTGATGAAGCGGTTGGGGGGGGGGGCTGGTTCTTGTGTGTTATTACGTGTCGTCTGTTCGTTGGGGGGGTGGGGGGGTGGTACAGCCTGGCTGTACTCTGGCTGTAAGCTCGTTTAGTCTGAAGGATTGTTTAGAGACACGCTGTAAGGCTGCTTTTGGAAGGGCAAATATTTGCAAAATACCAAATACTTTGGCAAATACCAACTGTGTACCAGTTCTCTATCTGTCTCGCTCTGTTTTTCCCTCCCTCTCTTTTCTTTCTCTCTTACTTGTTTTCTCTCTCTCTCTGTCTCCCTCCCTCTCTCTCACACACTGTCTCTCTGTCTCTCTCTCCCTCTCTCTCTCTCTCTCTGTAATTGCTGTGTTTTTCTTGAGCGCAGATGTTCCTCCCAGTGTGTGCGGTCGTTTCCAGTCAGTCAGGACCGGCGTTCTCCGTACGGCTCTGTAATTATTTGGCCAGGAGCTGCTCTCCTCTCCCTTCCTCTCTTCCTCTCTTCTCCCGTTCCTCTTCTCTTCTCTCCTCTCCTCTCCCTCTCCCCCTCCCCTCCTCCTCTCCGGGTCTTGTGAGGCCCTCGGTGGTGCTATTGTTTTGCAGGGACGGTGCCGCATTCCTCTGCCTGTCTGCACACGTACCCCCAAGAGCGCCTGGCTCGGGTTTGTGTATCCGTACACACGGACGCCCAAGCTCACCTCCCCTTTTGTCGTTTGGAGGAAGCGCCCCCCCTCACCGAGCTCACGAGGACGCTGCTCAAGTCGACAAAACGCGCGGTCGCTCTTCTCTGTTAAACACATGCATGCTGTGCCGCGCTCCTGAGTTAGACATTGTTCCCCCCCCCCCCCTTTGGCAAACGTGTCACCCCTTATTTGGGATTACAGTGAGGGTGTCAGGCCGTGCTGTGACTCAGGAGGGCGTGCGGTCTTTCCTCCCTTTTCTCGCCGTCGGAAACGGTCGCTAAGCGAGCTTCGCAGGGAACGCGGGCTTTTCAACTGCGGAGCCATCGACCACGTCAACACGCGGGCCCAGTTCGGAATAAGGGTCCTTACTCCGGCTGCGGTCTCGTTCCCATTCTGCTATTTACTAAACGCCTGAAAACAAACGGCCATTTTGATGTTTTAATTTAATGTTTAATTTGAATTTAGAAATGAGAACTTCCGTCTCCTCGTCGGTCTAGAAGCGAGGGATTCGTGCTCGACGGTAAACCAGCTGACTTCAACACCCTAGACACCTTGAGAGTGCGTGCGCGGACCGCGTTCAGGAGTTATAAACGGGGTAAGGTGTTTGCATAGTTTTCATTTTTGGATTTGTTATTGGCGTGTGCAACCTGTGTTGTTCTGATTCTGCACATGCGGAATGAGGGCTGAACTGGGCTTTGCTTTTTCATATACGGGGCACATACACATGCATACACAGACACACACACACACACACACACACACACACACACACACACCCAGACGCTTACACACACACACACACCCAGACGCTTACACATACACACACACACAGACGCACACACACGCGCGCACGCACACACCCACACCCACACCCACACACACACGCACACGCACACGCACACACACACTCAGACGCTTACACATGCACACACACACATGAACACGAGCACACACAGACGCACACACACACGCGCGCACACACACGCCCACACCCACACACACAAACGCAGACAGGCACAAACACACTCTTGTAGGGTCATGGGGGACAGAGGGTGTGGTGAAGGCTGTTGTTTTTAGTGTCGGGTGATGAGGTAGTTAAGGAGAGCATTAGCTGAAGTCGTGGAATGTGTTTGAAGGGGTTTTCTGGGGGGGGGTGTAACTGAAATGTCAAGTGTACTGGCCGAATAGGGGCCCGTACTAGAGGGAGTGCACCCCTGGGTTTACTGCCCCCCCCCAGACACCCTCTTTCTCTCTATCGCTCTTCCCCCCTCTCTGTCTGTCTCTCTATCTTTTCACTGTTTGTCTTCCTTTCCGGGTCTCTGAATGGCAGGTTTACTTTTATTGGTGACTCTCTGTTCTGACTGCTGCTTATCAGGAGCTGATAAGAGGCGTGAGTGTAGAGATAGCCTCGTGTGTGTGTGTGTGTGTGTGTGTGTTTTCCAGTCTCTGTCGGAGTGCTCAGTGTCTGCCGCGATGACAGGCAGAGGTGTCTGCTCTGTTTTCCCCTCGACTGCTGGGTTCTGTGTGAACTCTGCCTGTGTTCCCTTAGCAGCGCAGTTTAAACTCTGCCTGTGTTCCCTTAGCAGCGCAGTTTAAACTCTGCCTGTGTTCCCTTAGCAGCGCAGTTTAAACTCTGCCTGTGTTCCCTTAGCAGCGCAGTTTAAACTCTGCCTGTGTTCCCTTAGCAGCGCAGTTTAAACTCTGCCTGTGTTCCCTTAGCAGCGCAGTTTAAACTCTGCCTGTGTCCCCTTAGCAGCGCAGTTTAAACTCTGCCTGTGTTCCCTTAGCAGCGCAGTTTAAACTCTGCCTGTGTTCCCTTAGCAGCGCAGTTTAAACTCTGCCTGTGTTCCCTTAGCAGCGCAGTTTAAACTCTGCCTGTGTCCCCTTAGCAGCGCAGTTTAAACTCTGCCTGTGTCCCCTTAGCAGCGCAGTTTAAACTCTGCCTGTGTTCCCTTAGCAGCGCAGTTTAAACTCTGCCTGTGTTCCCTTAGCAGCGCAGTTTAAACTCTGCCTGTGTCCCCTTAGCAGCGCAGTTTAAACTCTGCCTGTGTTCCAGTCTCAGCGCAGTTTAAACTCTGCCTATGTTCCAGCAGCAGCGCAGTTTGAACTCCCTGCCTGTCTAACCCCAAATCCGTGAACCGAACCATGAGCTCCGCTGGCAGTGCAGTTCTGTTGAAATGAGTCCTTTGGTCTCCAATTGTGTTCCAGCAGCTGTGTTTCTCTGTTTGTTTGGCTGAGTTAAACCTCTATCATAATGAAGGATCGACTACATCATCACATGCAGACGGACACCCGTACTCACGCACGCAGACACACGCAGACGCACGCAGACGCACGCAGACACGCGCAGACGCACGCAGACACGCGCAGACGCACGCAGACACACGCAGACGCACGCAGACGCACGCAGACACACGCAGACGCACGCAGACACACGCAGACACACGCAGACGCACGCAGGCACACGCAGACGCACGCAGACACACACAGACGCACGCAGACACGCGCAGACACGCGCAGACGCACGCAGACGCGCGCAGACACACGCACACGCGCGCAGACACGCGCAGACACACACAGACGCACGCAGACGCACACCACGTCAGGACGGCCAGCTCCTTTCCGACAGGCCTTGTTTTTGGCATCGCAGACGAGGGCCCACCGCGGGGGACCGAGCGTGTTTTCGAGCTCTGACCTCTCGTCGACCTCTCCCCATGCCAAAAGGAAGCAGGGAGATGTTTGGATCTGTTTGTCTCTCTCTCTCTCTCTCTCTCTGTCTGTCTGTCTGCCTGTCTCGGCCCTCAAGGCTGATGATGTGTTTGGTCTTGCGGCTCCAGAGACGGGACAGATGTCACGGGGGTTGAGTTCCCCGACCTTCAGCGGCGAGATTGGCCTGAATTGTTTACACGTTTATTTTGCGGTCGATGTGACTGAGAGGAGGAGCCTCATCCTGGGGGGTGGGGGTGGAGTCAAGGGAGCTGTTTTCAGGAGGCTGTCTACAGCGTCTCCACTGGGATGAGACATTGCGGTGTCAAATGTTAGCAATTGATTTGAATTCATGTGGTTTTTTTTTTCTTAGTTTTTTTGTATTTGTAAGACCTCCTCCTTCTCTTTTTGTCTGAAACATGGTGTCGGTAACAAAATACGGCAAGTACAAATATAGCTTCCAGTCGACTTTGTTTTTTAATTAGTGAAGGAGGAGATATTGCTTGTACAGTGGGGGGTGGGGGGTGGGGGGGGGGGGGTGAGTCAGTGCGTCTGAGTGGGAGAAAATGGGCACCGAAGGATTGGTGAGGGGGGAGTCGTGACTGTCCCTTTAAGTGGGCGTGTTATTAGTCCAGAATTAGTGGGAAGGTGGGGGGGGGGGGCTGTATGGAAAATGGGGGCGGGGCTGGAGGCGGGGCGCTGTGCCGCTGCGCGAGATCCGGGGGGGTTGTTTGTTCAGCCCGCAGGATTCCGGGCCTCTGCCCGGACACGCCCGGGGTGAGTGGGAGCACCTCTCGGAGCGGGCCAGGTGAGCTTTACGGGTGCGGGGGGTGGGGGGGGGGCACAGTCTGGCACCGCCCAAGGTTTCGGAGCAGGCGGACCGCCTCTCTCCCGTCCCAGAGGATTCGGGAACGGGCCGTCGGCTACGGCGCGGTTCGGGTTGTTCGCCCTGTCCCAGACTGGGAACCGAACCCTCGCCCCTCGCGCTGCACGCCCGGCTCTCTTACCGCTGCACTACACCGCGGCCCACGAAGACGGCGGGTCTGGCGGGCGGCGCTGCGGCGGCTGTGGGTCGGCCCGCGCAGGCCCCCGTGCTCCTCATCCTCAGAGCGGCGCTGATCTTCGCAGCAGAGCGTACGATGGGAAGCGTGCCAGGGAAGAAGGGAAGGATCCATCTTCATCAGTTTCAGTCAGCCCACACTGTCTGGAATGACCACATTTCACTTCTCTCTCTCGCTCCCGCTCTCCGTCGCTGTCTTTCTCTCTCTCTCTCCCTCCCTCTCTCTACCTCTCTCTCTCCCGCCCTCTGTCGCTGTCTTCCTCTCTCTACCTCCCTCCCTCTCTCTGTCTCTCTCCCTCCCTCTCCCTCCCTCCCTCCCTCTCTCTGTTTCTCCCTCCCTCCCTCTCTCTGTCTCTCTCCCTCCCTCTCTCTCCCTCCCTCCCTCTCTCTGTCTCTCTCTCCCTCCCTCTGTCGCTGTCTTCCTCTCTCTACCTCTCTCCCTCCCTCCCATTTCACTTCTCTCTCTCGCTCCCGCTCTCCGTCGCTGTCTTTCTCTCTCTCTCTCCCTCCCTCTCTCTCTCCCGCCCTCTGTCGCTGTCTTCCTCTCTCTACCTCCCTCCCTCTCTCTGTCTCTCTCCCTCCCTCTCCCTCCCTCCCTCCCTCTCTCTGTTTCTCCCTCCCTCCCTCTCTCTGTCTCTCTCCCTCCCTCTCTCTCCCTCCCTCCCTCTCTCTGTCTCTCTCTCCCTCCCTCTGTCGCTGTCTTCCTCTCTCTACCTCTCTCCCTCCCTCCCTCTCTCTGTCTCTCTCTCTCTCCCTCCCTCTCTCCTTCTCCCTGTCACTCTCCCTCTCCCTCTCTCTGTTTCTCTCTCTCTCCCTCCCTCATCTCTGTCTCTCTCCCCCTCTTTCTCTCTGTCTGGCTCTCTCTTCTGTCCCTTTCTCTCTCTCTCTCTCTCTCTCAGGCTCTGGGTTACTGGTTCTCCTCTCGCTGCAGTTCCTCCTCAGTCTCTGTGCTGTGGAGAGCGAGCGCGTTCTTCTCTCACAGCGGAGTTTTATCGCTGATTTCGGGAGGCTGCGGGTCCTCAGGGCGCAGCGCTCGCTCTCCCGCGCGGGATTGGCCGTCCTCCAAACGATCGAGCGGCGTCGAGGGTTCCGGCCAATCGGCTGTCACCGGGAGCCCGGGCGTCCCTCCCACCCCTCCCACCCCTCCCTCCGCCTCGGAATCGCTTTGATCGGCGAAACCCCGGCGCGTTTCGACCGCAGCGGGGCGGAAGTATGCGGACGTCCTCGCGTCTCTCACCAGCGCTACGACACGCGTTCGCCCCGCCGACCGGAGAACAGGAAGAACGTTCTGTCAACTGCGGTACGATGCAAACGCGCTTTCCACCTCGCTGACTGACTGGCCGAGGAGCAGCCGGTCCACGGGAGATTCTCCTTTTTTAACGATTTGTTGCCTTTTCAGTTCATTTGCGAGGGGGAAGAACCGCTCAGCTTTGCTTGTGTTTTACGCAGCCTCACGGCGACGCCACGTTCTCTGCGGCGACCGCCGATAGCGGCGTGGCGAGCGTGGGGGCGGGTTCCGCGCGTCCGACCGGGTCTTTTGTGACCGGGGGTTTAGGAGCCGACCCCGGCCGCCGTCTTTAACACATCCGCTAACTCCTCCCGCCTTTCCGCCCGCGTTGTCTTTTTACTGAAAGAGAGACGAAGCTCTGCCTTTTGTGCGCGCCCCAGGTGCGTCTGGGGGGGGGGGGTGGAGGTGCGGCTGCGCCCTCTGTCTCTTTGTTAATGGCGTCCTGGTTATTTTGGAGCAGGTTTGGAGCCGTGAGGGTGAGCGGGGGTTTGGTGCCCCCGTTGCTTTTCTGTCAGGTTCTGTTTGATTTCGTTTCTCTCTCTCGGTTGATCTTCTGAGTATCTGTGCTTAAAGGGAAAGTTAGGCCTTTTCTTTGGACACACACAAACACACACACTATACACACACACACTCTCATACTCACACATGCATGCACACACAGCATGTACACACACGCACACACACGCTCTCATACGCACACATGCATACACACACACATACACACACACACCACACACACACACACACACACACACACTCTCATACACACACACATACACACACACTATACACAAACACACTCTCATACACACAAATGCATACACACACACGCACACACACGCTCTCATACGCACGCATGCGCACACATACACACACTCACATACACACACGCACACACATGCTCTCATACGCACACACACACACACACACACACACACAGACCCTTGGCCCTTAGTCACTGGTCTCTCCCTGCTCAGTTTCCGTCACGACGGGCTGGCTGATCCGAGCAGTGGCACTGACCTGCCGTCTCCCTCCCACACACTGTAAATAATGCACACTGTACTGAGCTCTAACCTCCGCACCCAGAGCAGTGTGTGTGTGTCTGTGTGTGTGTGTGTGTGTGTGTGTGTGTGTGTGTGTGTGTGTGTGTGTGTGTGTGTGTGAGAGAGAAGCCTTCAGAACCTCACCGCACTCTCACACAGCGCTCTCCACCTGCAATCATGAATTA
The DNA here is from genome assembly GCF_013347855.1 of Anguilla anguilla. Classification (NCBI taxonomy): domain Eukaryota; kingdom Metazoa; phylum Chordata; class Actinopteri; order Anguilliformes; family Anguillidae; genus Anguilla; species Anguilla anguilla. The sequence continues at coordinate 11,235,151 of NC_049216.1, forward strand.
ATTATAATATTAATAATATTAATAATAATAATAATAATAATAATAATAATAATAAAGGCACTGTTTAATACACTAATACAGTCCTCATTGTGTGGATGTGTGTGTATGTGTGTATTCACCTGTCCTTTGTAAAAGTCCTCATTGTGTGTGTGTGTGTGTGTGTGTGTGTGGATGTGGGTGTGGGTGTGGGTGTGGGTGTCTGTGTGTGTGTGTGTATTTATCTGTCCTTTGTAAAAGTCCTGGTAGTCCGTGTTTGTCCTGTCCTCTGTTTAGTCTTGGTTTTTTTCGGCAAGCGGGTGCTGAGTTTGGGGCACAGGCTGTCCTGTCTGCAGGCAAAGCCGGCGCAGCAGGGGCGCAGGGGCGCAGGTAAAGACGCACAGACGTCCAGCGCAGCACCGCCCGCATTATGTCATTAAGATTACCCCCCCTACCCCCACCCCCACCCGTGCAGGAACGGGGGTAAGCGTAAGCCTGCCTCCTGTCTGGACCGCAGCTCACACGTGAGAGTCAGCGCCCGCTCCTAAACCGGATGTTATTTTGGGAAGAGGGGGCGGGGCGGGGGCGGGGCGTGGGCGGGGCAGGGGTGGGGGCTTGCGAGGACACTGTCATTTGCAGTCGCAGTGAGCGCAGAGATTAACTTGAGGTCAGCACGGGATTGCCCCCTGAGGAGATGATCCACATCCCCACGCCCTGATCCAGGATCAGCCCGACTTGACTCTCGCCGCAGCTCCAGCCATTCTCCCCGAGGACCAGAAACTGATCCCAGACCTGTACCTGTTTGGCTCACACCTGCAGGGATCAGGGGCTGGGTGTTTTGCTGTTTCATCACCGGGCTCTGGGGAACTCGGTGTGTCAGATAAATATAGAGCAGTGGAGTACAGGCTGTACTGCCAATCTCTGCAAAGCCCTTTCCTTCCCCGGCTTTTTAGGGGAGCCCCTAATGTCCTTAGCGCCCGCGCTGGGGGCCGGTAAATTAGCCTGATCCTGCTAAGGCGTGCTTATTGCAGGTCCCTGGGCGGTAATCTGTGTCATAACCGATTGTGGATGAGATACTGGCTGAGTGACTGGGATGCACTTCTTACTCGCAGAGGAAGACCCAGCATGTCGGGTGGAGTGGGAGAGATGGAGGGTCTGTGCTTTCCTGTACTGTAAGAGTGCAGGTGGAGGTGTGTTGTGTACAGTACAAGCGCAGGTGGAGGTGTGTTTTGTACAGTAAGAGTGCAGGTGGAGGTGCGTTCTTGTACAGTAGGAGTGCAGGTGGAGGTGTGCTCTGTACAGCTAGACTGTAGGTGGAGGTGTGCTCTGTACAGTAAGAGTGCAGGTGGAGGTGTTGTGTACAGTAAGAGTGCAGGTGGAGGTGTGCTCTGTACAGTAAGGA